>NW_008621030.1:0-63505 GCF_000691845.1 Merops nubicus | reverse complement strand
TGCTGAACAGACAAATAGGAAACCCATCCCCTTGTGCTTCCCTGCTCTGTTGCTCTGTGAACAGCTTTTCCACACGTGGCCAGAGCAAGCCTGAAGGTTTCAGCCTGACAACCCCCCTGCCCTGCAGGGAAGCTCAAGGTTTAGAAGCTGGCTAGCTGGAGGGCTAGAACAGAACACTTGGTAGCTTTAAGCACAATGGTTGCTGTTCTTGCTTCTCCTGTGCATCACCTTCCAAGCAAAGGAGAGTGCTGCGTGACAGTCCCCTCCTCCTGTGTGCTCTCCTGCCTGACACCCAGGCTCACCCACCCCTTAGCCAGAGCTCTCCTGCAGCTTTAAAGGAACATTTGGCATACACAAACCTCAAAAACAAGTCCTTGAACATATGCTGAGCTTGGGCACCTCACTGTGTATTATCTGGCTACACTGCAGCAAAACGGAATACAAATATCAACTTGCCTGTCAATTTTTTTTCACGGAGAATCAGTCATGAACTTATTTATCCAATGTGCCTGCACCAAATGACATTAATTTCCATCTAAGCTCATCAATTGAAAGATGACTGGTTTCATTCTCTAAGCCTACAGTCAGTGTCAATTATCTATACTGATTAAGTGGATTGTTTATTGCGAGACTTAAGCTGAAGCCGGATTTTATATCTAACATTTTTCTTCTTTAACATAAAAGAATTAAAAAAAATAAGTCTTATTAACTTGGTGATTTGCTTTTCAGCTCATGATAGGCCAATTACCTTACAGAAAAGTTACGGTAATTGAAAGAAAATGTTAACATTAATCAATAACTTGGCTGTGTTTAAGAGAGAAAAGCTTGGACTGCCAACAGACCCTCCTTCACACACACACAGCCACTTTCTTCTCAGAAAGCATCTCCCTCCAAAGGGGTTTCTTCTCTAAATCATTCAGAAGAAAGGCCACCATGTGAAAAAAAAGGCCAAGTTTTAAAACTACCAATAAATGCACATCAAACGTTGAGTAAGTGCTACTACTACCTGTTATCCTATCTCTGCTGATCCAGATGATACTCCACCACCGTGGATCGAATCCTCACCTAGGCCGTGCTTGTTCTGCCCCCCCTTAAAGGGGCCTGAAATGATCTGTAGCAGTGCATGTAGGGTAAGGCAAGAAGAGTACCTCCTCCTCCTCCTGGGACTCGGCCAGCGGCCCATTGCGTGTCTCCTGGAAAAGGATCTTCTTCATCTTCCGGTACTGGAGGTTGTCCAGCTCCCGCACCGCGTCCTTGGTCCTCTGGATCAGGTCTAGCAGCACCCTCGGGGGCCGCTCCCGCCGGACAAAGTCGTGCTGGAGGGAAGGAAATAAAACAGGAGGTTTCAGACACGACACCAGTATGTCTGGTTTACAGACGTGGACAGGCTTTCCTGAGACACCTGAAGTGACAGCTCATCCTCAGCAAAGGGCCTGTTCACACTCAACAGCCAGCAATGCCTGTTATCAGAGGCTCCAAACACACGCAGCAACACGCAGACGGGCTGTGCCCATCCCTACATCAGACCACCAGGCTGCTCACACCAGGCACGGAGTGCTGAAGCACAGGCTGCACAATGTTTGGGTCAGAAGACCTGCTTCACCATGGAGCTCCCAACCTAGAGGAGGGGGAAGCACAGCAAAACCCCTTTGCTACCTGAAAGCCACGCGTGAATGCATGGATGCCCACCAGGACGGCCACAGCAGGAGGAGCTGGTGGTGGATGGAGAGGGGCGAGCCCTGGCTGACCTGTGGCAAGCTCTTCTCTTTGGCCCTGACTCCCTGATTCACTTTTCTGTCTCGAGTGAAACAGTTTGGACCAGAGTCAGGCTTTCTCAGCTCTCCAGGTATGGCAGTTGATTGTCCCTGAGCTTCTCCACTTGAAGCATACTAGGTACATGACCGTGCCACGTCAACGCTCAAAAAGGCATAGGGCTTCAGAGTGCACTAAATGCATGAAGGGCAAAGCAGAAGCAATCCTGGTTGTGCAAGCCCTCCCTGCCAAAGCTTGCCCTGCATCTATTCCAATTCATACAGAAAAGCAGTAAGGAAACTGCAAAGGTGTGGGAGTTTTATACCCAAAACATTAGTAGGTAGAGTCAGAGTAAAATCATGCTCTTACCAACTCCTGCTAAGCAGGTACTAGGAGCACAGGTTTTAAGTGAAGGCTTCACAATCAATTCTTCAATGGAATTCCATAAAATCATAGATTTCTTTGGGCTATAGCAGACCTTTAAGATCATCAAGTCAAACTGTTCACCCAGCACTGCCAGGTCACCACTAAACCACATCCCTCAGCACCACATCTCCACAGCTTGGAAACCCCTCCAGGGATGGGGACTCCACCACTGCCCTGGGCAGCCTGGCACAGCCCTGGAGGGGAAGAAACTGTTCCTCATGTCCAACCTCAACCACCACTGGTGCAACCTGAGGCCATTTTTTCTTGTCCTATTGCTTGTTCATTGGGAGAAGAGCTTGACCCCTAACTCGCACCAACCTCCTTTCAGGGAATTATAGAGGGCCACAAGGTCTCCCCTGAGCCTCCTTTGCTCCAGGCTCAGCACCCCCAGGTCCCTCAGCTGCTCTTCACCAGATTTGTGCTCTAGACCCTTTCCCAGCTTCATTGCCCTTCTCCAGACATGCTCCAGCCCCTCAAGGTCCTTTTTGGAGTAAGAGGCCCAAAACTGACCCCAGGATTCAAGGGGTGGCCTAAGCAGTGCCAAGTCCAGGGGGGACGATCCCTGCACTAGTCCTACTGGCCACACTAGTGCTGATCTAAGCCAGGATGCTGGTGGCCTTCTTGACCACCTGGGCACACCGTAGAAGTGTATGATTAAAAGCTCTTCTCTGACTTAACAGATAGAATCCCCCGAGCTGCACAGCTGGCAGTGGAGTGTGAAAGCCTTGCAGCTTTCCCATTTAGGCTTTGACTAAAGCAGACAGCCTGTATGCCTCCCAGTATTTTATATGGGCTTACTACACTTGGATACATTGCTTAGTGTGCACCATGGGAGATGGCCTGAAGGGATCAACATCTTCCTCACGTTTCTAGAAACATTAGCAATGAAAGAGAGAAACTGGAAGAAGGTTGTTCTCCACTGCCCTGTATTGCAAATGCCACAATGGCCTTTAGAGAGGCCTCAACAGCTTGACCTCAGCTGCCCAGAAATTCTCCAGAGGGTCCCATCTGCCCACTTGGTCTCACAGCTCTTTCCACACCTGGTGAACTCAGGGTCCCATAGGACAAGGAAAAGTGTCCCCACCCTAGATGTGACAACATTCCTCAAGTTCCAGAACTAATACATCCAATAGCTGGAGTAATCAACACATGGAATCCAGTCCTCCTTAAAACAGGAGTCTTATGTACAAAAAAGCTGACAGGATGAGCTGATGCTCTTTTAATGATTTATAAATGAACTTGGACACTATCATGCCACAGGCTTATTTCTTGGTTTTAACTGAATCCAAACTGTTGTGCACAACAGTCATTTCACTATCTTTTTTTTTTTTTGCTCGTAGTGATGGTGTTTATTTTTGAATTATAGTAAAAAGTTATAAACATTTCAGACAAAAATGAATCATTTCTGCTCCTCAATGCAAATAAATGCTCTTTATTTTCTCTGTAAACAGCAACAATCTGCAGCTTATCTATAATCAGAAAAAAGCTGACCATTTTCATCTCCTTGTAGATAAGTTGTAGAAAGCAGTAATGCATTTGGAACAACAATCTTGAGCTTAATCCATCCTGTATGTCCAGTGTCTACCTGTTCATATGTATTCTTTAGCAGTGCAAATACTCATTTCACTGGAAAGACAGTGTGCTTCATATTCCAGCACTGCTCAAATATCAGAACACCACCAGAGGGAAACTGTTGGGCAGTTGCACCAAAGCTAAAACCAAAAGGCTCTTGTGTACTGAGAATACAATTCTGGCTCCCTCACTTGCATTACCTAATTGTCCAAATTGCACATAAAAGATGTAGGCACCTCTCTGCCAGGTCCTGTGCAGCTGTAAGAAATGATGGCTGAAAGGACTTAATTTGTCTGCTCTCTCCAAATTGCAAGGAAAAAAGACCCAAACAAGCAAACATCATCACCAGCACGGACTCAAAGGGAGGAAGAGCTTAAAGGCATGGACCAAGTTGGCTGGAAGAGCAACTAACAGAACTCCAGCCTCCTGGGAATGTCATGCAAGCTGAGAAAAATTGGCAAAAGGTATTTAAAACCCATTTTATGATTGTTTTTAATTTTAAAGTGAAAAATATTAGTGAGATAATTTAGGGAGTTTATTTCTTTTTTATCTCAACTGCATTTTAACATCACTACAGTCACTTAACTGTTTTTATCTGAGATAATGAAAGGAAAACTGAATTCATTCTCAAAATACCTCGTTTAAAATTTAGTTCTCTAGGAAATAGTGGCCACAAAACCCCTCAAAAGACAAAAAATGTCTTTGATCTTATAATCTAACAAGCTTTAGGGGGAGCTCCTGCAGGAGGGAACACCTAGGGTACTGTTCTGAAGTGTAAAACCAAATAGAAATCCCAAATATACATGAACTAAGAGTAAGATCTCAGCTCCAATCGTTTGCACAGACGTCAACCTAAGGTACTCACGAGATCATATCCCTCAATGAACTCATGTTATTCCTAGAGAGCAGCAAGGCTGCCAATCCACATGAATGAATCATTCTGCAACCCACAACATAAACCTATTAGCTGGTCAAAGGATTGTCAGGGTGCTGCAAGCAGAACCAGAGAACAAAACGCTGGTTTGTTTTAAAAAAAAAAAAAAATGAAATATATACACCAGGTGTCAAAGAGAGAGTACAAACAAGCTCGTTCATCAGCCTTTACCTGGAGAGTGAAGGCATGAGTTAAATATTCTATGTGGCCCAGGCTTAAAGCAAGGACAGCAGTGAGCACAAAGCTAGCTGTTCAGGGAGGAGCGCAGGGTTTCGATGTCTCTCTTCGAGAACCAAAAGGCTCAGAAACATCCATGCAAATGCATTTTACTGAGCTGAAAGAGCAACAAGAGAAGCCATAAACCAAAGGCTGAGTGGTAGCCTTAGAACAAAAATCAGCATGAAAAGGCTGTCAGGTAAACACAGAGCAGCAATTGAACCTACTGTGGAAATGAGGCGAAACACCCAACGGAGCTACTGACTCCTCTGCTCAAAGGTGTAAGGGAAAACTGAGTCCCCTTTACCCAGTGTGGGAGAGCAGCATGCCATGCAATTCTCCCCAGCAGCTACCTATGGCAACCAGAGGAAGAGCAGGGCCACCAATCAACTTTAAAGAAAGGAAATACTTACTAAAAAGCAACCCACACCTGATGGAGAAGGGGCTGGACAGGATGTCACATACCCCTACCTTCTAACAGAAGGCTGCTCCTGAACTTCCCCAAGACAAAGCCCTTAGAGGTATAAGCAGTTCCTATTCCTCTCAGGTAAACTGAAACCAAATGACTTACACTGGAACTGATTTATGATTCACTGACAAAATTTTGGCACGTTCTGCACACATCACTCCTAGCACAGGTCCTGCAAGCTCTTGGCAGTCAGGAATCCACACAAGGCACTTTCCAAAATGATTTAGTTATTTCCAAAACAGGTTCTAATTAATTGAGTTCAGTATAGAAACTACTAAAGGATATAAACAACTTTGGGGTTTGGCAGTTTCATTAGGGGAAGAAGTTAACCTAGGCCTATCCTGTTAGCTCTGCTTTTTACAGTTAAGTATGATGTATGAATACAGGAAAGGAGCAAACACATTACAAGATGTTAATGACTCAAGAGGAATTGCTCAAAACCCATCTAGTACAAAAGAAATAACTGGTAAATGGAGATGAAAACCACAGACAGAAATACAACACTGCCTGACTGCAGAGAGAAGCTGAAAAAAATTTCCACGTCCGGAAATACACGATTGAAAGATAGATGCAAAATATGTTTGATAAGTAATAACATGAGGAGAGATCTATAGTTGGTACAGATCAGTAAATTTGTCAGGACTTGTGCACCAGACAGCAGTCACAAGAACACAACATCAAAAGCTCCTACTGTGAGAGGCCAGAGCAGAGCCAGCCTTTGCCAGCTCCCACATAACCACACCTGGAGTAACACTTCATGACATGAACATCAGTGCCACAAATGCCCACCCAGCCAGGGGAACTTTACACTAAAAAAAATGGATCAGGAAGGCCCAAACAAATGATTCACAATAGAGCAAACCAAAAGCTGATCTGAGATCAGGCAGAAAGCTCATAAGATGATACATATTCAAAAGGTATGAATAGATAAAAGAATTAATCATCCTCACATTAGCATTACTAGAGATAAAAGGTCAATATAACCTTCCTGAGCTTCATCTGCATCTGTCAAAAAAACAGACAGGACAGTTCAGAGCACCCAACAAAAAATAGTCCTGCTCTGGCCAGGAGATAAGGCATAAGTTAAACTGAAGTCATCCAGTCTCTTTCCATCTCTAATACCCACGTTCCTTTTTAAATAACCAGCCACTATCTGTAAATCTTCATTAAGAGCTCAATCCTCTGATCATGTGGAGCATAATTCTCAAAGTACTATTAGCTCTGCAAAAGATTTGCTATTGCCTGTGCATCTTATGAAGGCTGCTGAAGTCTAGATTTTGAGCAGCAATTAAAATGGCTTCTTAGACTTTCTATCACTGCCACAGAGAAAGCCTGTAGCAAATCACAAGCCTTAAATCTCGTTGAAATTGCAGATAAGCTGGGTAGCACATATTGCCTGTACCACAACAGAGAAATAGCATTTTTCCTTCCTAGAGGAGGTAAGCAGAAAAAAAAGCCAAAGAAGGAGCATCAGCAAGTGAATAGTTACATTACTTGACACAAAACTGCATAACTGCTCCAAAAAGTCTTTGCTTTCATACAAGCTGCACCAAGCCTCCCCTCTCCCTCTGCCTCTAAATAGAGGATGAAGAGGGTTGCCTCCAGTTCCATCCCTCATTTCTTTTTCTTCTTTCAGAGACCACATGGTGCAGCATGGTCACACCTCAGGGCATCCTACTGACAGCACAGTAGAGCAGAGGGGCTGGTGAAAATTCCTTCTTCATCAAAGCAGTAAGAGATACACTCCAAGTCCTGCCTAGACACAAAACTCGTGGTTGGAATTCACTTCTGCAGCACAGATTTAACTAACCCAGCTCTGGACCTGTTTGTCTTTTAACTTCCAGTTAAAGTATGTATAGTACTGTTGTAAGAATGAAAAAGTATTAAAAAATAAAAATCAAGATTAAATCCTTCTATCCACCTCCTGCTGACAGGTCCTTCCACCAGCTAAAAAACCTGTTACTCACACTGCTATCCCACGAGGCTTGCAAGTTCTCTAACACAAATATAAGCTCTGCAGAGCTCTGGGGTGTACAAGGACCAGGGTGCTGAGCTGCTCCCCCAGACAACTCCTCACTCAGCAGTGTCAATGTTTCACCACAAAGCCTACCTCTAACTTTTCTCCAGCAGTTTGACTGTTGAGCATCTTGTAATAAAGAGAATTGTGACTGACATAACAGGCAGGAAAAAGTTAAACAGCCTAAAATACTCTTTAGAAGACCCCTAAACTCGATTGATTCAGACAAGAAAAAAAAAAAATTATTTTTTTTAAAGGGCAAATATTTGTTCACCATCTTTAGAACTATTTTGGTAGAGGAACAGATTCTCCCCAAATTTCTGGAGAAGATTTGAGAACTTACCCGTAACAGGTCTGTTGACGACGGCCTTTCCTGAGGTATTTTCTGTAAGCAATAATCAACGAATCCCCTAAAGGAGTCTGACCTGTAAATAAAAATTAAAAAATAGTTCTAAATGAAAAAGAAGCTTAGACTCTGGAATATATGCAGACTTGGTGCAAAGTAAAAGAAACTTCGACTAATTTGTTTTTTAATTCTCGGGCAGAGAAATAAACTGAACTTTTCCAAAGTCTGAGCAAGCTGACCCCAGAAGTTCTTTGAACACTCAAATGACTGCTGAAACAAACATGGAAACATCCTTCTCCCCAGCCACAAACTGAAAACCATGCAAGAACTATGTGCACCAGTCACTACCTTCAATTTTACTTCTACTACTTAACAATAGGTGACAACAAATTATTGGTAACTGCAGAGAAGCACTCAAGTTAGCTGATCAAATGCCTCTCTGCTCTCTAGAAGCTTCCCACCACTTGGAACACAGCCTCAGTAAAGCCCCTAGATGCAATGCTTGGAGCCTAAAGTTTTGTTGAACTCTTTGAGGTGTTTCACGACTGGAAAGAAGCAAACTGATCTAGGTGCCAGTGGGTTCAAAAAACAGCACAAAAGGCACCTTGCTCACTCCTTGTGTTCTCAAAGCCAGAGATAGCAAAGAGGTGAATCTAAAATCACTTGCCATCAAAAATCCTGATTCTTATACTGTATTCACAAGCTGTCTCTACTCCGCATTGCAAATTCCACACAGAACACAACTATTAGTCTGCAGATATCAGACCAAGTTCTTCAAATCTTGACAAATGGACAAATCAATGAAGTAAGGAAACTGAAGTGCAGTGTATTTGGTAAAATGATCAGCAATGAAACCATTATGGTACTTCCACACCTAGCAGTGTAATTAGGGAACTTCACACCTCTCTGGGAGCTGCTGCTTCGAGCCATCTGCAGACTCTGCCCAGCACCACTCGATAGCTGCAGTCCACTCGTGGGTGCAGAGAACAGCAATTGGGGTAACCCCTTTGCTCCCACAAGGTAATAGAGCATTCCTGTGCCCCAGCCCAGACTGTGGAACAGGCCTGTAGTGTTTACTGGGGGAGTGTTTACTGGCCACAGAGCTCTGATGACTTCTGAAGTCACTCACTGAAGAAAATCTAACTACCTCTATGTTCTGCATACCTCTCTCCTCCCTTTCTCCACGTTTCAGCTGCACTATAATGGTTAACAATTCTTCTGTCAGGGAGCTTTTGCAGCTGGAAACTTTGAGGCTGAGCTACAGCTGGCTTAATGCACCCAGGACTATTTTAATTCCTCCAGCATCTACAGCCCCATAATTAACACCTCCGCACATTTAGATTGTGGCACAGGCAAAGTGACAGAAGGTCCAAATTGAGCCTGCCCACACAGGAGCATTAGCTGAGAACACAGTCAGATCCCTACAGTGCAACAAACACCTCTCCTCTGTCAGATTTAACCATGCAGAGAGTGTCACAGAGCATTTTCAGGGAAAGAAACCAGAACAAAGCCTCTTACCATTCATTAGACTGTAACGTAGGGGAATCGTTCTGGGCTATATGATATAAGGCACTCATTGCATTCATGTTGAAAAGCGGAGGCTTCCTTTCAGCTAGAAAGAGAAGAGAAAGGTGTGATAAGGCAGTCTGGAAAGAAAAGGAGAAAGATACAGAAGTATGACCAGGGTATCACTGCTAAATCAGTAGCTCGTGACTGTTGTCATCACATTCAAGCTAATTATTTGAATATTCTAGGCTAGACCAGGACAACCACTTGAGGAAAGCTGCTGTTCACTTGCAGAGGGGATGACAAAATCCAAAGACCACAGAATGCAAGTGATAAGGAGAACTTTCCAGCAAATTTTACCTTAAGTGCAACATTTCACACCTGACCTGCTATGGTAAAATCAGCAGAATTTGATGTTAAAATCACCACAGCTTAGACATACAGCAGGTCAGGGCTAGGAAATGCATGTGTCAGTCCCTGCAGACCTTTGATGCACTGCTGTAGCATCTCTACTAAGGGTAAAGGGTGGCTGCCTGCTGCTCCATGGGTCACCAGCAGTCCCCTGCAAGCAGGAGAGCTTGCCAAATTCACTTGCCAGATGTGTCAATAACTCCCCCTAAGTGAAATTCTTCCTAGCCCTTGCACCAAGAGGACAAATCTCTACCAGCTCCTTGACACGCAGCATGCATGCAAACCACCACATTTTCTTCTCTTTAAATACTACTTACTTTTGGCTACACGTGAAATTAAGACATCAGCATTGAAAGAAAGCCAAGTGGTGCTAAACAAGAGATTTCCTCCCACTGCTACTCGATCCCATGTTCAGATATGGAATCGTGCACAGGCAAAGTTCAAAGTTTTAAAAAAAAAGTTTAATACTTCTCAGAAGTATTAAACATTAAAAGATCAAACCCAACTGTGTAAAATGACATTGAGGTTCTTGACTGAGTAGCTCCATAGAAATTCCAGTATCAACAGTCAGTGCCTACACAGGGTAGCATAATATCTATTCTACTGCTATGAACTACTCCTTGAGAGGCTGTAACACGTCTAAACAACACACAAACCTCCCCCTCAAAAAAAATCAGAGGTCATGCAGAAGAACACAAGTCTGAAACTTCTGATTTTGGCATTTTTTACATCAAAATACAGACTGCATCAGCAAGGCATTAGCACTGGCACATGAAATGCAACAGTGGAATTTACTAGTCACCTACACCATTACCATCTTCATACTGGAGTCAACATTTTTTCCCATCCTCTATGTCTCCTTCTTTGTATCTCATTTCTGCTGATTCAACATTCATAAATAACATTCATAAATAAAATTTTCAGCATGTACTGCCTTTCACAATAAGTTCTTGATGTACTGCTGTTAAGTATAATTGATATCAAAACTATCTTTGAAAATTAACTGCTCGGCCCATGCAATGCCAAACTTGAAGTGTACACCTCTGCTCTGTATACCTGCTATCACATCCACACCTGCTTCAGGTTCTGTGGACATGTATCATTTGCCCTTTGCAATGCAAACCCTTCTCCTCTCATGTAAAGAGCCTGTTCATGTTGATTTGTGTCACAAACTTTCAGCTGAGATGGAAGATTTTTGTTTCCAAGAGTGGGGAAGCAAGAACTGAAAATTAAATGCAGGTCCCTTCCACCACAATTCTTAGGACACTGGTTTCCTTGAACAGCTGGAACAACTTTCTCAAAATCCAGCTTGAAAATAGAGACTATAAACCACAGTTCCCTCTCATACAAGCCTTGAATCCTCTAGTAACCAAGCACACCACACTAACATTAAAGCACAGCAGCTTTAGTGGCTTTCTTCTGATCTGTCAAGTGAGGAAAGATTTAACTTAACTGTCAGTGCTTTTCCAAGTCAGGCTTTTTAAAGAAAAAAAAACAAACCAACAAAACAGCTTATGAGGAATAAGAATCTTCCATTTTTTCAGGACTTCCTAATACATATTGGAGACAGTTAATTATTCATCTCAACTGCCACATAGTTACTCACCTAACTCAATACATGTGATCCCAAGAGACCAGACATCCACCTTTCCATCATACTGTCCCTCGTCCATAGCAAGGATCACCTCTGGTGCCATCCTATCAACCAGAGTGCAAACATGCAGGTTAGGAGATATAAACGGTGACTCCCAGAACAGAGCTTAAAACGAGATGGGGCTTTACCACCTTCAGCAGCACACTGGATCAGAGCTTAAAGAGCCAGCATGGAGCTGAGTAAAGCCATGCTGAAATGAAACAAAGCTTGCCTGCAAGAGCAGCTCTTCCAGGAGGCAGTTTAAGAGAGGAAAGTAAATAAGAGGCCAATCATGCTGTTAGCACAACATGTTGGCACAGGGAAGACCCCCACCAATCTCAAAGGCATTGTACATGCAGGCAGACGGCAAGGGCTGGGGGAGTCCTAAAGACATCACTTGCACTCTCTTACCAGAGATGGAGGGTTTGCCTTTGGCACACCAGGGTAATTTTCCAGCAGCTACATGCAGCCTGTGAGTGTAGCTATGAAAGCAACAGGGAAATCCAGAACAGTGGGGAAACATGGTGGTCCAGGATAAAGGGATGAGTGTGGGGGGAAAAGCAGCAGCAGGCCCAGCCTGCAAAAAATTCAGCCTCTTAACTTTTGTTCTTCCAAGATGAAGCAGGCTTCCTGCCAAATGGAGTTGTTCAGTGGTTGGGCGATAGGTGACCTCCCATCAATGCCTGGGGCATCTGCCACAGAGCAAGTGGAGCATAAAGCTATGCCAGTCCACTGGTAGGAATGCCAAGCAACTCCAGTGACCCTTAGGCAAGTTTCTTCAAAACAGAATTTAAGTAGCTGTGTGACCTCCAGTCTGCATGGCCAGATTAACAGGATTCCCTTTCTCCATGAGGTTGTCTTAGTTCCATTACCTCTGGCAAGTGTTAATAATTTTTAAGGCAATGGCACTGCACCAGTCACAACATGAACTGGTGGTGCCATTTCCACGTGCTGCACAGCCTGCCTCTACTGACGGGCACCTAGGAAGAACACATCCCCTGAAGAGCTGGATGCAGGGATTTTAAGAGCACTGCTTGGTTAACAAAGTTTTTATGCCAGGTATTATTTTCAGATTGTGAAATGCTGGAAATGGAAGTGAGCAGTCTCATGAAGGACCCAAGTACTGCAGGTTTTACTCACCAGTAAGGCGTTCCCACAAAAGAATTGGCAGGGGAGACTATAGATGCAGACCCAAAATCAGCTAGTTTCACTTGACCTGGTTCTGTTAGAAGAATATTTCCAGCTTTAATATCCCTTTAAAAGAAGAAAGAAAAGCATACTTCTGGTTACAGTAGAATAATTTCGAAAAATTTACAAACACTCAGAAGTCTGCAAACTTTTTTCTCAATTAAGCGTTCCTAAAAAACTGGGAATACTTAGAAGTCTAGTATTACAGAAAGATAGAGAGATCAGATGCATGGGGCTTGGGGGAATGGAAAGCTGGCCCAGAAAGGGCAGGGGTGAGGGTAGAGAAGGAGATGAGCCATGGTTGCAAGGCTGAGGCCCCATAGTGAGCTCCAGGAGAGATGTATCCTAATATCCAGCTGTGACACCCTTATACAGCACCAGCCACGTTCTTTTCAGCTTTCAAAGGCCCTAGGCTCACTTACCTGATCCTTCCCACAACTCTCAGATAATTCACACGTTTAAGAGATTGACAATAATGACACTGCTGAAATACAAAAAGGCACAAGGTATCTTCAGCACCTTTAGCACCATAAATTTCTAAGTTCCAGCAATAAGTGAAGCAATTTTAAAATCACTCCCTATGGCCTGCTGAGAAAGGTTGAGTCAATTCATGTACCTTCCAAGACACTTTCCAATGACCCTATTCAAAGTTTGAGACAGACTTATCAGTTCTATCCCAAATGGTTTTTTTCTTCCACCTGACACAAAAGGAGGATTGCTGTAAGAAATTCAAGTCGACTCACACATTGCCAGCTGAAAAACCACAATATAGGGGAAGTTCCTTAAAACTCTGAGACAGCACTTGAAAAACAAGGTGAAAACTGCACCTAGGTATGTAACAGATGCCTTTACACAGGCAAAGCCATTTGTTTTTGCAGAAGCTGACCCTCAACATAAAGGGATCCCTGTCTGTCAGGCTGCATAAGCCTTATGGTCTGTAAAAATGCATCAAGAAAAAAAATCAGCTTTTCTTATCTGGTGCTCAATTAAAAGTCCTTAAACACCAAAGCCACTTATCAGCAGACCTCCAACACAAACAAGTTATTGTGTCCTGTCAAACACCCTACTCAAGTTCTGTGAAAACTGAGCTAATTAGAGCAATGGGGAGGGAAACTAAACTACCTTCTTTTTGCTGCAGAGGAAGAGCACGCACTGAATTATCACGCAACAGTTGAAGCACAATGATTTGTGAGCTAAACGTGAATCCAGAACCACTACAGACCCAGAGGGCAGCTAAGCTGAGACACCGTTTAAATCTCAGGTGCTACAAACTTCATCTCCACAGGGCTGTCAAAGCTGGAGTGAAGAAAGCCACACAGACAGGAGTTTACTTACAGCATTTCACAGCAGGGCCAGAGAAAGAACCTCTATGCCCCTATTCCCTGGACACTATCACTTTGAAGCTACTAGTCTGGCAATTTTTTGCACACATGCGACTCAAACCATCCTAACATGTCTTCATGTTTTGAGTCTACACATCTGTCACTTCTGCTGGATGGACGAGTGCTAAAGATATCTTGTATGTGCAAGAATGAACAGCTCAAAAGTACAAGAGAGACAGCACAGGCTGTGCTGTCATCTCCACCACCACCTCCACTGATCACAATCAACAGAGGACTCAGTGGCCACGTTAGGTACCAGCAGATGTTATTTCCTAACTTCGGTTCACGCTGTGCCTGCAATTAAACAGAAAATAATCTCATCCTCTGCCGTCCCACGGCACCAGCCAGAAGCAGCTGGCGGGGATGCCGGGGAGCTCCGGGGGCCAGAGCTGAGGCTTGCTCTGCGGGTGCATCTCCAGCAGGGGTCCCTGCATGCCCGGCCACGCTCCTTCGCCTTGCTGCCGCGGGGCGAGCAGAGCAAAGCTCTCCACCTCCTGCCTCGGGCCCCTTCTCGGCTGGTTTGCCTTTTCCGAGTGCTGCTGGGACTCGCCCCAGCAGAGGGGAGTGGGGTGCTTCCTCCCAGTGTGGGGTCCCCCCGAGCCCTGCCCGTCAGCACAGCACTCCTCATGGCTGAGCAGCAAAGCTGGAACCAGCACTCTTCACAGAAATCCACTGGCAGGGGGGGGAAGGGACCTCTGGAGATCACCTCATCCAACCCCCCCTGCTCCAGCAGCTCACCCACAGCAGGGTGCCCAGGGTCACAGCCAGGTGGGTTTGGGATCTCTCCAGAGGAGACTCCACAGCCTCTCTGGGCAGCTGCTCCAGGCTCTGCCACCCTCACACCAAAGAAGTTTTTCCATATGTTTAAGCAGAACTTCCCGGGTTCCAGTTTGTGCCTATTGCCCCTTGTTCTGTCACTGGGCACCACTGAAAAGCATCTGGGCCCAGCCTCTTGACACCTGCCTGTTAGATATTAATGAGCATTGATCAGATCCCCTCTGAGGCTTCTCTTCTCCAGCTGACCAGCCCCAGGGCTCTCAGCCCTTCCTCAGCACAGAGATGCTCCAGCCCCTCAGCAGCTTTAGAGCCTTCACTGGACTCTCTCCAGTAGTTCCTTGTCTCTCTTGAACTGGGGATCCCAGAACTGGACACAGGACTCCAGAGGTGTCCTCACTAGGGCAGAGTGGGATGGGAGGAGAACCTCCCTCGACCTGCTGGCCACACTGTACTGAATGCACCCCAGGACACCACTGGCCTTCCTGGCTACAAGAGCACACTGCTGATTCATGGTGAACTTGTTGAGCTCTTCTTTTTAAAATACAGCATCTATCAGAAAGCTGGAAATCTCCTGATGGCCCTCTTGGAAAAGAGGGAGGACTTGCCTTCCCAGCTCAGAAGTTACATGCAGAATACCCCTGGAAGAAAACCAGCAAGGTAGGAAAGAGGTATGTGGTACTTGTAGCAGGAACCTCTCCTTGTGACATGCTGCAACAGCAAAGTCACTTCTCCCAGTGGGAAAGAGAAATAACCAGCAATAAGCATCCTAGTAGAAAGTTCACACAGAGGAGCTGGCATTCACTATATGGGACCACGGAATTTACAACGTGCCAATTGCACCATGTTACAATGTCCTAATGAGAAAAACTAACTCTCAATAGCATCCACACAGGGAGTCATTTGATCTAAGAATTCAATGCACTTGGAAAGTATGCACAATATTTCAGGACAGGTATTTCTGTGCTCAAACAGGGGCATATATACAAAGGGGTGATCAAAAATAACCTTAATTTCAAAAACTGTCATTCATCTTTGAATTAACGTCACTTAAATATTTAATGACCATGTCTAGATATGCCCCAAATACTATTATACAAAGTAATGAGTAATTCCTGTGTCTGTAAAAATCCTTCACCGTCTCAGCCTCAGATATACCAAGTTTCTGTCTCAACCTTGCCAGACAACTACAAAGAGGCTTTTAGCCCCATAAATTAATTTCAAGTTGCCTTATTCTGAGAATTCCCTACTCATTACACTAATCTAGTTCTCACCCATTTCACAAGTCCCTGACATATAAGCAGCACCAAAAATTAGACAAAAAAACTAAAAAAAAGAGAACATGCATCATTATTGAAAAAATGAGTTTAAAAATCCAAACTTCTGAAAAATGCCACATTATGAAAGACAGATGTAGGAGCAGCATCCACAAGCAGCCTGTTAACAAATCTCCCTCTCCCTGTACACTCTGATTCTCCTGAAGTAGTTTCACCCTTGACTTACATTTTCATCAACTAACATTTTTACTTACACATACGTAAAAAATCCTCACACTACCTCTAAAATAGCCTAGGCTCTATCATTCCACTTTATTTGGAATATTTTCAGGGTGATATTTTCCTGTCAGTGTTTACTGCCAACATGCAGGTGCATACTTTGCTACCAGAAAAGAGAAAAATTGCTAATATGGAACAGAATTCAACACAGGATATAGCCACGTGAAATTATTTCAACAGCAACAAAACACACTCCTTACCAACCACCAGCTTTTATTTACATATCTACCCTGGCATCAGGAGTACTGACAAGTGCATCAGAGAAATTTTTGACTGAATAACCTTTATCCAAGTTGCTTAAATACAATGAAGCAATGAGCAGCCCCTCACTCCAAAAAGGACCTTGAGGGGCTTGAGCGTGGCCAGAGAAAGGCAATGAAGCTGGGGAAGGGTCTAGAGCTCACATCTTGTGAGGAGCAGCTGATGGACCTGGGGGTGCTGAGCCTGAAGCAAAGGAGGCTCAGGGGAGACCTTCTGGCTCTCCACAGCTCCCTGACAGGAGGTTGGAACAGTCTGGGGGTCAGTCTCTTCTTCCAATGAACAAGCAAGAAGACAAGAGGAAACGGCCTCAAAATGTACCAGGGGAAGTTGAGATTGGACACAAGGAAAAAAATTCTTCCCCAAAAGGGTTGTCCAGGCCTGTCCCAGATGCCCAGGGCAGTGGTGGAGTCCCCATCCCTGGAGGGGTTTCCAAGCCGTGGAGATGTGGTGCTGAGGGACATGGGTCAGTGGTGATCTGGCAGTGCGGGGGGGATGGTTGCTCTTGATGATCTTAAAGGTCTCTTCCAAGAAAAATAATTTTGATTCTATGATAATTTTCACACCCCAGAGGATGGAAGGGGATCTAGCAGCACTGAGCTCCGGCCTTACCTATGAATCTTACAGTGAGAGTGCAGGTAGGCCAGCCCCTGCAAGGCACCGTGGGTGATGGCAGCAATCTCCACTTCTTGAAGTGGTTTCTTGTGAACTGTGGAAAAAAATTCAAGAAAAAAACCATATGAATGTAAGTGTGGTTTTCTCCTGAGGAAGTGTTTTTAAAGAGAAGGAAGTCCCGAAGTTTTGTCATCTATGAGGTAAATATCTTCACTGCAGTCACTTCCCATGACCTGATGGCCAGTAGCAGCTCTGGGTCTATGCACAGCCTCTGCACATATTCCACATTGTGGGAAACCACATTTTCCTTCATGTTCCTGCTAGGGCCAACAGTAACTGTTAACACCAGGTGATGTACCTGAGTGCAGCTTGCCAAGTGTATTTGCAATTCTCACTTTGTCCTTAGCAAAGAAAACTTCCCACTTTTTCCCCTCCCCAATAGTACAAAAAAAAAAAAAAACAAAAACACCCCAGGAAAGTGAGGAATACCAGCTACAAACAGATGTCTCAAAGCACCTTCTATACATCCCTAAATATGCTCAGCACATGCCTTTGGCTGCCAGTGTTACACACAAAAGATGGAGCCCACAAAGAGTACTAGTTTTTGCAAACTTTGGCTTAGATTCCCTGTTCCTCTGCAGGTGCTGCTGCTCTAGTTTTGAGGTCAGATCAGTCTCTTGTTCTATAAAACCATCTGTAATTACTCCTACAAACTGCAAGGCAAGGTCAAAGGCAATCTCTGCAGGTTTTTGTCATGGATAATCAGGAAACAGGCAGTCTGCTTCTGTCAGCAAGGTGGCACAAATCAGGAAAATAACTATATATATGTATGTTTATATATTGTAAAACAAAGGTATGCCAACTACCTGTAGCACTAGCCTCCTGGTCAAGCCTCAGCTTACAAGCACAGGCATTCTAGCTGTAGAACATAGCAGTACAGACAGACTGTCTCTATCATCTGCAAAACACCGGTCTGTGAGGAAACAGCCTCCCATCATATTCAGAAGGGGAACTAGCAAAAAAAATCAAAGCCTATGTAAAACTTACCCTCTAGCAAATCAGAAGCTGATCCTAAACAGTACTCCATAACCAACTGCAAGAAAAAAAAGTATGTTTTTAAATAATAGGGTAGACACCCCCCACAAGTTTACTACTTGAATGGCTGAGAAACAGCAAGAGAATAAAGCCCCTGAAGTGGCAAGAAATGCACTGAACAATGAACAAAAAGTGCTCCAAACTTTCCAGCAATGTCAAGAGACTTTTTTGCTGTGGTAAAGAAGGTTTAGGCACTGGGAAGTTTATGGAACATCCTCTGCAGTACCTCCACACAATAATCTGCTGAACACAGAGGTCTGCCTCACAGAAGCAGGGGTTTGTTCCAATATCCTACATATCATCCCCCTTGAAAATACCTGGAAGCTTCTTCAGATGAAAGGGACTAGAGGCAGCACGAGATGAACACTGCTGTGTGAAAAGACACTGCTCTGTGTACTATTTGCTGTCCTGGACATTTTCTACTCATGGAGCCCTCCGAATGCCACACCACTCACCCATGCTGTATGCTCCTTCAGGTAACAGCCCTTATATTCTATCGTGTTGGGGTGCTTCAGCTGTTGTAGAAACTTAACTTCTTTGATGATATCTTGCCATTTCTAATTAAAAAAAAGCACAAAGGTATAAATACATTTCTCTGCTTAATCTCCTACATCCTCATGCACCACACATTGTAGCACAGCCTGAAAAGCAACCACAAAACTGTTTATATTGTCAGTTGTCAGTTTACATCAGTTGTCTGGATATCTATTGCATTGAGATACCTCCCCCCAAGACACATTTAAGCAGCCTGATGACTGCAATTCCCCCCCCTTCTCATTTTAACTGCAATATATTCTAAAGCATTGCTACTATTTTGCATATTAAACTGTCCAATGGTCTCAAAAATTTAGCAGCAAACCCTCCTGCCCCAGGACACGACCCACCACCTATAATAGGTGCTAGAGATAGCAGCAGTTATTTGTCTCCTTTTGTAACACAGCACAAAGCCACTGAGATCTGGAAGACCTCAGGACGTGTTGGAGACCAACAGGTAAGCAAGGAATACAAGTTTAAAACATCCCTGTCTGTTCTGAGACATTCTCCACTGCATGTCAACACACACTCCCAAACAAACAGCCAACCCAAGTTCAAAGCACTGCACCACAAAAATAAGAGAAGCGACTAAAAAGCAACAACTGAAGTGAGGCTGATGCTCTGAATACAAGGTCTATGCAGCTTGAGATTGTAGATCCTCAAAAGTGTTTCAAGGCAGCTGTACCCCTCAGTCAACACCTCAGAGGGTTGTGGTTACAGCTCCAGTACAAGTGCACTCTTAATGCACTTACTGCTGGAATAATTCCTGACATCACCACCACACAGCCAGAGTTCCCAGTCTCTTCTTTATACTGAACTATTTGTCAAAATTGGCATAAATTCATATTTCTCCCTCTGCAATTGTCCATGCTTCTTATGGAAGTGAGCAACAGGTACCCCATTAGCAGCTGGTCTGCTGGGGCCAAATGACAGATGCAGCTAATTTCACTGTTCAGATTCACATTGGGGTTGCAGCAGCTCCTGCATGCAGAACTGGCTTTATTCATCTTACCTCGTTTGTTTGCTTTCCACTATAGGACATTTTCTTGACTGCCACCACCTCATTAGTGTGGGAATTTGTAGCCTGGAGTAAGGAGAGAGAAACAGATTAAAAAAAAACTGTCTTTTTTATTCTCCTCCCCATGGAGTGAGCTGTTCCTTTGGCAAATGCAAGGCTTTTTCTCCTGCATGACATCCTTGCAAGCTCCTACACTTCAGAGAACTCTTCTTTATGATAAGATTTGCTAGACAATTGTCATGCCACTTTTTCCTGACTTTATCTGCCCATACCCACTATCCCTCCCACTGCACTTAATGCACTTGCACTGACATGCAAACTGAAGTCCAATATTGCACCTATTGAGAACATGCAAAATACAGTTTTACTGGAATTGCAGTAAAACCAGTTTTAGTTAAACCATTGGAAAAATATTTTCCAAAGAAACACTAAGAGATCTATGAATCTCTATAATTTCATCCAAAACACTCCTATGATGCTGATATTCTTAAACAGCTGTTTCAGTTTCCAGTTTCAAGAAGATCCTTCATTCTGGAATTTCTCTCAATTTAAAAATACAACTTTCCTTCCACTGCACCTGATCTCAGTTTTACAATGAATATTACTCAGTCATCAAAATTCTGCATTTCTGTAGGATGGCGACCAGAGGCTGAAAATCCAGTTTTAGGAAGAGCTCTACCTGCCTGGATTGGCACTGTCCTCATTTCTGCACGTTAAGGAGAGAAAACGTGAAGGTTTTAGACTTAAAAGAGTTGTTGAAATCCCCATACCTCCAACCATTTACCATTTTGGGGACAAAAAAAAAAAAAAAAATCAGTGACAGTTAAAAGCTTAGAATACAATAGAAGCTAAATGTGGCAAATCCTCCTTTCAGCTGCTTGAGAGGATGAGTACTATACTTTCAAGTAACGTATTAATGAAAGACATTTCATGATGCATACAGCAACTTCAAAGAAAGATGATTTTGGATGAACCAATATACCACAGGAATTACTAAAGGGAGCTGACAACCCTTTTGACTCTTCACAGCTTCACAGTCCTCAAATTTGAGTTGGAGAAAGCTGAAAAAGTAACTTTTGGATAAGGCAAAACCCTTCCTCCCCACTTTACCATCCTGATTCAGCACATAAAAGATCAAGAGTATTTTACTCCAATGAATTAATGTTGGTGTTCTAAAGAAACTTCCAAGTGTTGCTTTCTGTTACATTAATTCCAAATATCTTCATGTGCACAAGTTATCTCTCATTCCAGTCAGAATTTGTTGCCCCATGGCACACTGCCATGTTCTCACAGTTGTGTGTGAAGCTCTTGCTGTACCAAGCACTGGGATCCTCCTGGCTGAAATAACTTAAAGGGCTGTACAAGCCCCATTGACAGAAATATCCACTTGCTGAAGTGGTTTGGGTTCTATCTGCAGATATTTAGTGAAAAGCTTGGCAGAAAACAAGCATGTTTTGCTTGCAAAACCTCCACTACGCTGCCCTCATCTGCTTTATCACTTTTCCATATTTCTAACATGGATACAAGTAGGTTGTTTTTGCTGAAAATTATTCTGCTGAAGTCAAGTGCAAAATCAGCTTTGTTGATTTCAAGTCTAGTTGGCATCAACTTTAAACTCTTGGAAGAAGTGATGTATTTTTCCTTAGCCTTCTGATAAGTATCATTTACTTCAAGCAAGAAAAGAAATTTTGAATTATCTTGCCGTGCCTCAGCAATAGTATCCTGGAAAACAAAACATCTTGCAAAAACTAAGCTTAAACGGAAGTTTATACTACAATAATCATGTTAATCCATAACAACAACAAAATACAGATGTAGATATTTGTTGTTTGCAGTAGTGTCAGTACCAATTTAAATAAAAAGGTCAAAGAGATGCAGCAGCAGCATAACAATCCATGCCCTGCCCTTTTATTTATCCAAAGCCTCTTCTACATTCTCTTGGAAGACTAAGAAAGCACTGTCCCTCCCAAGTTCTTTGATCTGTTCTCATCTTTTGAAACCAAGCACAGCCAGATCCCTGGAATCTTACCATAATGATCCAAGATCTTATTCTTGGCCCCTGCCTTACCCCAAGACACATAAGAATCAAGGTGTAAGAAAGGTAACAAAAGCTTTAAGAAGAAAAGCCAAAGACACACAGCATCCCCTGCGTGGCAGGGAGAAGCTCCAGCATGAGCCACACACAGCAGGGAACAGCTAGAAACCTGCTGTGGGTGAATGGAGGGATCCTGGGCTACTGTGCACTGAAAACTGCATGCAGGCAAGTGCCTTCTTGTGACTTCACATACAGAGCAGGACAGGGCAAAGGCTCCAGAAAGAACTGACTCAATGCCAAGAGTTTCAAGCAACAGGAAGGAAAGCTTAAGTGTCAAACAGTGGCAGAGAGGTGCAGATGTAGCATGGGAAAGTGGTGAAGCATCTAATTACCACATTACTACAGTAATATTACTACAGGCATGACTGCAGTCACCACTGGGCTTGGAGGATGTGGCTGCTGCCAGGATATAGCTGAGTCTGGCTAAACTCCCCAGGATTCTTAAAGCACAAACCAGTTAATATGCCATTAACTTCCAAAAGTGCAGTCACTTAAAAGAGATTTAGCTGAAAAGTACAATCACTGAACAGAATTTGTTCAGTTCTAACTCAAATCAGGACATTAAAGCATCCAGGGAAAAGAGGAAGAGAAGCATGGGGAATCACAAGGCTTTCACCTAATCGTAGTGACATCCCAGCTCTAAGCCTGCTTGGTGGATTGGATCTCTAACACTCCTCACACTCTCCCCCTGGAAGTATGAGGAACTTTGAACTCTGGGGCTGAATGATCAATGTGACACTTTCACTACGTCACCTTTACCCTAGAAGGATACCACACAGCCTCTCCCTCTGGTTTTAAAAAAAAAAACCACTGGGTAGCACCACCCTATTCCCATCTAGAAATATGCTTCCTCTTCTTATAGAGTGGATCAACACACACTGTAAGTTTTACAGCCTCATCCTCTTACACATGCAGTACATTCAACATTACACTTCTGTCCCATTCTGACAACAGTTCCACCAACACCTCCAGCACTGCACCCAGCTAGGAACACACGAGTGTCGGCAAATAACTCACACTAGCTACTGCCAGGTGCTGGAGTTACAGGTCTCAGGGTACTTATCTAAACACTTCCAGATCTGATATTCAGAGATCCCAAATCTAGTGAACCTGATCTGAGTGGCAGGCCATGCTACCCAGCAGCTTTAGTTTGTCTTTGATTTTTTCATGCTGAATTCTATTTCTGTTTCATTGCTCGTGACTGGATTATAATTATTTCCAAATTCAGTATTTTGGATTTGGCTTTGATACTAATCATAAAAACTACTTTTCTTCTCACTTCTCAGATGAAATTCTCTTGACTGTATCGATTAACACAATACACTCTTCCTGTTTGAATTCTCATTCCTCTTAGAACTTTTCCTTTGCTTTTGCCATGTAGGCATTTGTTGCTGAGGATAGTACATTCTGAGGTAAACATGGGAAGAAGGAGGGTGCCAAAACAAAATGGTAGTTCAAAGTTATCTCCTAAATTATCAGAGCAACAGAGAAATCATTCAAAAGCCTGGATAGAATTTGATGTGACTTCCACAGTATCTTTCCCAAAGCAGCCACAATACCAGTTCATTAACAGAAGCAGCTTTTAACTTCAAACACATTTTGAATTGTTAAGTCACTAAATCTATTAATTTGCACTGTTTTACAAGCATACGAGCACCAAGTAGAATATCTTGAAATTCCAGTTTGGCAAATTAACTTCCAACTGTTTAAATTCAACTTCCAGCATCAGACAGCACAAGATACCATGTACATAGCCTGAATGTTTGGGTGCACTATGAAGAACACAGTCAACTGCTACTATAAATACAGCTGTAACAGTAAAGAGCTCAGGAGCACTCTGGAAATGTTTATTTTTGAGATGTGTTATGAGAAAGCTAATACACACAAAGCACTAAGAGCTCAGAGGATGCTCCCTTTCACAAATGCTGCAGATCTCTACCAATGTCACTTGAAATGCTTCTGTTTCCCAAAAAGGAGGTGAAGAACTGTACTTACAAAGTAAACTGCTCCAAAACTTCCATGTCCGATTTCGTGTAAACCCACAAATATTTCTTCAGGATCATCTTTGTAGAACAGGTCAGCTATTTCTGGGTCCTTTGGCACCCCTTTGCGCATGGTGGAGTATTATTAACTAGTTTGTGCTTTTAATTCCCAATCAATTTCTTCCTTCATCGACAACGTAGTTTGTAGCCAGCATTCAGCACCTGGTGGAAAAGTTCATCTTTAATCTGTTTCCCTGACACATAATTCTGTTCTCTCTCTGACAAAAAAAAAAAAAAAAAAAAAGAGGAAACACTTTCAGGAGCAATAGACTTCACTATCACTTCCTTCAGCTAATTCTTATTAGTAGTGTGATTTAGATATAGAGATTAAAATGCATTCAGAGTACAACAGCTCTTTATCTCATACAGGAAGCAAGTGCTGCAGTTACACTAAAATCCACTTGAAGACAACAGTCCTGTTGCTATGCCAAACATCCTGTGACAGGAGTTTGTTATTCTTCATGCTGGTCTCCTAATGTGTCAGTTTTTAGACTAACACCATTGTTCCTCCTACCTTTCTCTGCTGTTTGTTTGCCTTGTTTCTCTACTCCTACTCGCCAGCTGGTGCTAGCAGAAAAGTCAGCTTCTATTCCACAGAAACACTTCATAATCACATGATTTTTTTTTTTAATTTACTTATTTGTTTTCCAGAGCTATAAGACAGCTAGTGCTGTTGGAGTGTGATGGCTCCCAGGTCACAGAATTGCTTTTGAAAAATCCTATACTCCACCACTTAGGCAGATTTTTACTTCCTCAACATCTTTCTTTAGCCTAAGCATATAATTAGACAGCACAGAACTGAGCTGCACTGAAATAAAGATTTTAAATATTCATCCTTAAAATGTCATTTATGGAAGGAAAGAAAAAGCAGCATCAGAAAGTTTCAAATTTCCTATTAAAACATCCTGAAAATAAAAGTCACATTGGTTTATTAGACACTGGTGTGCAGAGCAATGACAGATGCCTCCATCCATCTGCTTCTGGTGTCTGAAACCAGCAGATTATCTGCAGGTGAGTCCATTGGAGCAGCTTCTAACAGCCTGGAGCAAGTCTCAGAACTACTTCCAGACATGTAGAGTTCAGCACTTTGTTTATTGAGACCACATCTCTGTGCATAAAAGACAAAGACTTCTGAAAACATACACCAAAATACCCAGCCTACCTCATGATATAAACCAGTGGAACATTTAAAAGAGAGACCAGCTGAAATGGAGCAACTGGATAAAACTAAAACGAAAAAACACATAAAAGGCTTTAAGAAGGTTTCAGACAGCAAGTGCCATCCAGATGGAACGACCAAAGCAGGGCATAATTTTGGTCCTGGGCTGAGACAAGTCTCCTTGGCTCAGGATGACAAGTAATGGAGCCAGAAGCATGAGAACCTGTGGTTGGCTGGAGGTGCCCCGAGGACGGTGCTGCAGCATACCTGGGTAACTGTGGCACAACTCATGCTCTGTGCCTCACGTTCCTTGCAGCAGCATTGGCCTGTGCTCCCGTCCCGCCACACTCTGCGCTCCCCTATTCTGCAAAGGAAAACAAACACCAGTGTTTAGAAAAGGGGGTGTAGTTTTTCTATCTTATTCTAATACATCTAGAAAAGAGCAGGGACTATCCAGGTGGCATTTGAAGATGCAGTGAAAAGGAGCACTGGCTGGGAATGCCATTGGTGTCTCCTCCTGCAAGTCCTGTGTTCTGTAGCTCTCAGGCTTACTATAAATCACTGTAAGATAGGAAAACAGGAAAAGTGGTGAAATGTCAAGTTCTTTGACTTTTATAAAGACTCTTAAGCTTGCTGGGGCATAGGAAGAGCATGGAAGTTTGCTTTCAGACCATACTTTTCAGATTTCTTATAAAAAGGACAAAGCTCACAAAGCTGAGTCTATGATTTAGCTCAGTAGATTATACCTGATGACATACAAGACTTCAAAGAAAGTTCTAGGCATTAATAAGTCAAACGTTGTTGGATTCCACCAGGGAGACAATGAGCAATGAAAAGATGAAAAAGGAGGGCAACCAGTTAGACCCATCAGCTGAAATCAGGTTTAGACTGCTCAGTTAAGGGTGCAATTCACTGCAGTCACCCGTCCCTACAGGTGTAGCAACACCCTCAAGCAGCCACAGCCAACCTCTCCATGGAGAAAAAACACTCAGAGCTTGGATCAACCTGCCTCACAGAAAAGATTATCATGTAGCCACATCCATAGATGCTTCCAAGCATACTGCAATAGTTATGTTGCCAAAATCTGAATTAATGACAAGCAAGCTAACACATCTTCTCATTTATTAGGAGAAAATACATGAGCAGAAGTCTTGCTGCTAGTAGCTAACATTACCAAAAAGATATTTTTGTCTGCTGTGCTCAACTACTGAGCTGTTAAAAAGCTATTTGAAGAGCTCCAGAAAAAGGCTCTATGATGTTTAGTTCTAAAAAAAAAAAATCTCAAGCATAAGCAAATGACAAGAGCCAGATGAATTAAATGATTATTCATTCCCAGCTGATTGGCCTCACCCAAAGGTGCTGTATTTACTACATGCCTGCAGACAGGGGCAAAGAATGCAGTATTTCAGGTCTGGCCTTCATCAGCCAAGTGAAAAAAATCCATCTGGCTTTAGAACAATAAAAACAATCTGACGAAGAAAGTAAGTCATCCATCTCTAGTCAAATGAACTTCTCTGCCTTAAAGTCTCAGCAGCTCTAATATTCAAGGATAAATTAGTATTTAAAATGAGAAACTAAATGTCAATACTTAATGTTAAGCCTGAAGTAATAATTCTGCAATTATTCTGCCCTAATTCTCCAATTAGAACAGACATATATAGCGAGGCCATACACTCAGCAAACCTCAGCAGGACTATTATTCTCCAGTAACAATTATCAGAAAAATTTAGGATGGGAAATGCATCACGAGTATCTGGAGTCCTGTTGATTTGGAGGCAGTCACCAACTGCTCCATCTCACCCCACCCACTCCTCGGTGCCCGTGGTGTCGTGGGTACAAACACTGACCCTGTTACAGCACCAGAGATGCAATTCGGGCATGGGACAGCCTAAGACAGAAATCACACCACTTTGAGCTAAACTGGCAAGGACACATTCTTAACATTACAACTCTCTTCTAGACCTGAAAGAAGTGAAATAAAGATGGTTTAAACCATGGCAGAACATTATGGGCACTGAATGCCATTAGTAGAAAACACTCAAGTTCAAGGTATGGTCAGTGTAAGCAAGTTTCAGTTTCCAAACTACTTTACTAACACATTAAGAAAATTTCTACTAGAACCCAATTTCTACTCTTCATCCTTCAAAAAAAGCAGCACTTGATACTTCACATGTTCTGAAGACCTCAAATGAAAAGAGCATTAATCACACTGACAATGACTTACGGAAGTGACAAGTGACTCAAGATTTTCAGAGTTTGTGAGATCAGCATTTTGTCTGGATAAGGCTGTTTGGAGATGCCTCAACCTGCCTACTTAGAAATTAAAGCTCTCAATCAACAATTACTAGTGCAAAATCCCTACCTTGGAGGAAAAACTGCTTGTTCCCCATTTCTGAAATACTCTCAAGGGGCTAGAAAAAACGGATGAATTCTTGAGAGCAAATTCAGCACCAGAAATGATACTAAGAAGAATGTTTAAAAGATTCTCCTAGGAAAAAAAATTTGCTAATGAAAATTTCAGAACGTATTAAGAAATCCAGAAAGAAAATTGTTTTTTTTTTTAAAAGGCCTACAAGCATTCCAGCTGTGGTTGGGAAAGCAGGGTTACACTGGACACATCTATATGGCAATGTCTGTTTCTCAGTAGTGTGACAGGCAGAGGAAAGCAAAAAATCACTAGTTACTTAAAAATTCAGTTATGGGAAATGCACCAGGCAACCTGGGACCTGCCCAGCACAGAAGTGCCTGAAGCAAGAGTGAAAACTCTCATTGCTGTAACAAATAAGGGTTTTTTTCCCCCCCAACAGTTTAAACAAAAGCAAAATTTCTTCAATCATAAGCAACCCTTCCCTTTAAAAAGGGCTTTTGCTACGTATTTGCACCAAAATCCTCTTGCTATCAGTTATGACTTCCTGGTGCTCTGTTAATAAAACAGAAAAGACCTTGACCTGAATATAAAGGCAGCAACAAAACATAACTGGAAGTGCCATTCAGAACTAAACCACCCACATTTCCAAATGTCCCATGGATCTAAAACTTACAGCCATAAGATGACAGTTATGGTGTGCACTCAAATTGGGCAACTGCTGATGAGCACCCTATCAGATGAGTTATTTCTTTCTTTGTCAAGTTCACCAACAACTGGCAACCTGCCCAACATCCTTTGCTCAAGCACCATCAGAACCATGGCTTCCACACCTTATGAGCATCTCCATTTCAATCCCCTGAAGGTCAAGTGTGTGCCCTGTAAAACAGCTTCTATCGCATCTCATGATGCTATAGGCCCCTTTCAAACATCTACAGAAATATATAATGTTAATTTTAGTTCCTAACTACATCATGGTGCTTCCCAAAACAAGGATAAAGTTTTCCACTTCAAGCAGAAAAACAAACTACAGGAAACAGGGTGGAACAGCAGCAGATTCCACTCATAGGAGGAACAAAATGACATAGATCATGCATTCATTTTCATATGAGTATTTTTGGGGGAATAATTTTATACCAGGATTCTTTTTCCAAGAATGACAAATGCACAGAGTCCCCTTTTCTTCATTTCAGCCTTTGCAAAATCTCCAAAAATCTGGAAGACAACATTAAGAAGGAAATTCTCAGATAAATGCAGCTGATAAAACATGTCCAAAAGAATAAACCTTTTGAGCTCAAAGTAGGCACACACTCAAGTTCCACCACAGTCCTCATACAAACTTATATTGTTTTGTTTGATTTTGGGGTGTTTTGTTTGATTTTGGTTTTTTTTTTTGTTTGTTTTTAAGAAGTAGGAGGTTTTTTCCTTCCCTTTAGCTGCTACCCATGGCTAGCAAGGCCACGCACAAACACTTCCCCCAGTGCTTCCACAGCTAATTCCCTCCCCTGCAGACCACAACCCAGCATGAACAGACCACTACTTTGCAGAAGCAGCTACTTCAGCTTTTTACTGACTCTGGAATCTCCGTATTTTAAGGTTTTCATTGTCATTTCTTTGACTGTTAAGAATTACTTTTCCAGCTAACATTATGTCACTGAAAGCAACATGTGTTTTCCTAGCATATTAGCACCTCCACTTATTTTAATGCTTAAACCTATCAGATGCACATATCTGGTATATAATATCAAGCTACAAGTTTTCTGACAGTACATACAAAAATCAACTGTACTACAGCCCTTGTTTGCTTAAATTAATCACCAATTCTGAGATTCCAAAAGATTTCACTTTGGTCTAGAAGCGGCGAGTCCTCTCGTGGCCTTTCTTCACATTTTTAAGATGCAAAATGATCCAATTCATACATATTAGAAATGGAAGGTACTCAATGACCTTCAGAAACAAAGAAAAATGGTTTTGAGCATTTGAAAATGCTCTGCAGATTATCAGGATAGCATTCCCTGGGAACACATGACAGTGGGACCAGGTTCAGGAACAGTCTGCTTGGAAAGCTGGACAATGTAGTCAGAACATCAGCATAGAAGGTGCCTCATCATCCAGGTAGGAGCTGAGACTCATACACTAGCTCCCCCTAGCACTACTTTTTTTGCTCTGCTTTTCAAAGAAAGAACTTCCCAGGACGTTCAAGTCGATGACACCATTTTATTAACATTTAACAGAATGTTAGGATGCAATCACAGCTCTTCACTACCCAAAACTTCTACAAAGAACTGCAAGAATTTTTCTTTGCCAACCAGGGAGCTCAGCAATCCACTTCTAACACCACCCTGACACATGGATGCTTTGATTCAGCCTCCTCCAGTGCTCACGTGTGCATGGGGTCATTTAGAGTTAACAAGATTACTCATGCTAATAAAACCCCCTGGAGCAGAACTTTGCTATCTGAGGTGATCCCGTTTTGCACAGTGCCCCTGGGATAGGGAATTACACTAATAACTTGCAGGTCTTGTTATAGATACATACTTTCAGTGAAGGGACTTATTTTTCCTGCTCATTAAGAGCAGTAGTTTTAAAGGAAGTGTTGTTCCACTTGCAAGTCCTTTATCACTAGTATTTACGAATCATGAATAAGAGACTATAAACTTATTTAAAAAAAATTTAAAACATAAAACCACTGGGCTTGAAGTCAAGAAACAAACAATTAGTTTTAGTCATAGGGAATGTTTCAACAAGTATGAAGTCAACCAACATGTTTCTCAAAGGGACTGGTCCCAGTTGGGTTCTCTGGAAGTCCTGGTTTGCCACACCAGCTGCCACAGGAAGTTCAGGGCTATTACGAGACACAGTAGGATACAAATGCATATAAAAACCTATCTGTACATTGTCTTTCTCCTTGCTCTCCAAAAGACCTCATGGCTGATATATTAACTCTCAGCAACTACAGAATGATGATCAGGTACTAACTGAGGAACTATGGTGCTGATCTGTTTTTGACCAGCAGCCAGACAGTCACTATAAAGCTCAAGGAAAAAACAATAAAATTAATGTTCTTGTTTATGAACATCCTATGGAAGAGCATGATATACAAGGTAAAAACTACACTGATCCTCTAGATGAGTTTCAGTCATGCTGGATTCAAATTTCAATTCAAATTTCAATTTTCATCTTGAAACTTTCATTTTGATTCAAATGAGCTTAGCTGGAGCTCAAGACAGGAGAGAGGACTCGGGCGATGACAGGACAAATGCAGGCAGCACTGTGCACCACAAAGAATGCAACCATTGACACCCCAAGTTCTGACACCACGTTTATGTTCCAGCAAGCTCAGCCATCCTTTCTGGACATAACTGGTACCAGAGCTCAGCAGCAAACAGAGGGAACTTATTCTGAAAGCACCATCCCTTTCCAAACCTGCAGTTCCAAGTGCCATCTTCTCCTGCACCCGATCCAGAGCTCACGACTCAATGAACATTTCCAGAAACTTAATCATGCTGCAATTTGCTTCAGGAAACTCCACAGAATTATAAGCCCTGTGAACTCCCATGCTTCGTTTTGGTTTTGCTTTCTATGTGTTCATCCAATGGCTGTTTAGAAAAGCAGGAACAGAATGAGCAGGAGAATCAGCATACTCAGGTCAATACAAACATTATCCTTGATCTCACACCTGCTTTTGAGCACTGTGTAGCCCTCACAAAGTATTCAACCCAGCTTAAAAAGGGTATCTGTAATTTTTCTCTATAGTAATCACTTCTTCATACCCACAAAACTTCTACGAAAGTATATCAAGAAATCTGGCAATGAAGGTGGCCTTCCCCAATGAAATGTTCCTCTAGCCCATCTTGTGGCAAACGAGCCTTTTCTTCCCCCTGGATGCATAACAACCACCACCACTTAACTTAATAAGGACTTTATACAACTCTAGTATTTTCATTACCTATGAACCAGAAACACCTATCACATTATCTGCTATGTTCACCATACAGGAACAGCACAAACAAGGAAATGTGGTGTCAGACAACACTCCCACCTAAAATTCAGGTGCCTCTTTTTAGACAGGTTCCCCAACAGAGCCTCAAAACTACTCCCAAGAACAAGCCCTGCTTTGCTACTGTCCATAAAACAAAAGTTCAGGTTTGTTTTTTTTTTTCCCCCTCCTCTTCAGGGCATCCACAAATGTCTGTAACTACAAAGTTACTATCAGGCAGCCATTCCCTAAAACTCAGAGCTCAAAATTCAAAGGATTTAAAAAGACATACTTGTGACTATCCTGCTGCAGATGTTTTAGTGTTTTGAAGATTTTCAGCTGTTGAAAAAACCCTAACACGATGTTTGAAAGACAAAATTGTGAGGATACTATGAGCGAGTTCAAAACTCAGGTGATCCATCCAGCTGAGGGAGTCATCAAAACTGCAAACACACTGATACCTCCCAAATCTTGTCTCAAAGTGTCATTTTAAGAGTGAACTAAAATAAGAGGTATCAGAGAACTTCTTAGAACCTGGATACTTGTCTCTGGCAAGCAAGAGATGAGCCCTGCACCTTCTCCTTTGCTAAGTGTGTAATTGTAGTTAGCCAAGACCACGGGGTAAAGCCTGGGCCTTATTTAGCAAGTCAAACACCATTGTGCCTCACAACAGATATCTAATGAAAAAGCAAAACTTGACAGCAAGAGACACTGGGTGATGCTTCCCAATAATTTTCCAGTTGAACTAAAAACAATTTAATGAAAATATGTATGTCCTAATTTTATTCAAGGGTAATTAACACTATTAGATTTCTTGGAGAACCTGTATTTTATCATAAAATCTAGATGCATTATTGGGGTTTTGAATGTTTATTTGACAAGATTAAAAGCTTTGAGTCATAAAATAAACCTTGTGTAGTCAAAAAAAAAAAAAAGAAAAAGGCTGCTTGCTCCAGACAACAACATTTCATTGTATTTAATCCTGGCACACTTGAAATAATTCAGCAGTACATCTGGAAGTGAGGAAAGACACATGAAACATTTTAAATCCTCATGTACATAAGCCCACATAACATCATACAGAGAAATATAAGTTTAAGCAGACCTTCTCATCAAAACATCTCTAAAACACTACATAGGGATCATGAAATTAAGGAAATTGCCTCTTTATTTTAATAATTTTTTTTCCATAACATTTTTATCACTCATTTCATCATGCTGCTTAAAGGACAGTGAGCTCCAAACAATTATAAATTCCTGAGTATTACGCTGTGTGCTACTCAGAGGCAAAAATAAGTCATCGAATTTGTTTATGAAAGCCTGAAGAGACACCAGCACACTCAGAGTTTCCTACCTTTCAATGCAACGGCTTCCAAAGACCTGTATCCATTTTGTGGCTTAAAGCCATTTTTAGATTTTTTTTTTTTTAAAGAGCTTATACTTGACCATCACATAATCAAAGAAAAAAAGCCAGCAACTGGATAAATCTATTCCCACAGCTCATCATACTGTTCAGGATGATGCTGTAGGAAGAGCTGACCTTCTCCTACCCACCTGCATTTCGATTCCAAACCCTGCAGGACCAACACAGCAGAAGCTGAAGTAGTTGTGGTGGTCATCAGATCTATGTGCCACCAGATCACACCTACTGTGAACAGCCAATGACGCAGTGAGTGGATCTCCATCTCCATTTCAAGCTCAGTTTTCAGAAGTGATTCTTATCATAATTTTAAACAGCAAAATTTATGAATTTAACAGTTTTCATATCACTAGGTCAAATGGTATGACTGCTTTGCTCTTTAGAGTAAGTCAGAAACTGCAGAGATCAGTTAGATTTAAGTGAGGTTAATATATAATTATGCTATTGAACAGTTATGTTGTGTTACCCAAGGAAAAGATGTTTTAGTGGAAGGAAGTCTGTATATTTACATTTGAGAAATTATGATACTATCTGGGGCAAAAAGGTGATTTATGTAAGAGCAAGACAATGAATAAGATCCTTTAAGGTAACTGTGTGCTACTATAGCTACGTCGCTTGTGTCATAACACCAGCTGACTTTGAAAAAGTAGTTTTCCATTTAAAAATCTGTTTATTCTCCTTTTGCAAGAAAATGTAACTCGGACGCTGATTTTCTGGAAGCTGTACCACAGCAAAACTGGCCAAAAAGAGTCATGCACTAGGTTCTTTAGCAGAAAGGAAGAAAACTGATGCAGACTACACTCGTGGAGAAGGGAAAAAATAACTAAGACATTCTGCAGCCCTGGAAGGTCAGAGCACCTCTCCCCACAAACCAAACTCTTGATTTATTTTTTCCTTCTGTTTGATGAGACAGGGGAAGGTAAATGCAAAGTATGTTATTTGTAATTCTTCATTATGATCTCACTATCCATAAAACCCCCCAAACTTCTTAATTTCTCAAGAAAGTTTCCCAGGGCAGCATATGTTGCTCATTCTCTCCAGTGCAAGGTTTCTGAGCCCTAACCTCTCCCCAGCACTGGTTTAAGCAGCAGCAAAGCCCCAGCACTCCCATGTATTTCCCCCAAGCCATCCAGCCCCCGCTGCCCCACACTTCCCCCTCACACACCCATCCCCTTTCCTCTGCCCCACGAATCTCTCCCTGCCACACACTTCTCCTTTTATAGATCTCCTTCCTTCCTGCCTCCTCTGTGCCAGCCAGAGATAACACTTTAGGAAACAGCTTTTTCTGACTGCTTCAGTTTATCATGTTAGCTGGGTCCGTGCTCAATGACTCCAACACATCCAGCTCTTCTGACCTATTTACAGGCACCACTGCAACCACTAACACGTAACAGGAATTTTTTCCACACTTGTAGCATTAAAAAGGGCTACATCTGTTTCATTCAGGTGTTCCAAGTCTGCTTCAGGAATGGAACATGAAAAAGCTTATTTTGAAAAATCCACAGAAATTCGATTTCACCTGGGAACACTGCTATTAAAAGAGGACAAACTTCATCAAGCACGTACCAGCCAAGACAAAATCATTCATAGTACATGACTTACCCTCTGGCTTTTAAGTTTATTCTTTCCTAGTAAAATGTGGGGTTTATGGCTAGTATACTCTAAAAGACACAGACAGAAGTGAAATATGGATGTCTAATGTCCAAAACGTCATTTCTATCTAATAATTGTGCACTGTAAGAGAGTGTTCATCTGCTATGAAAAGAGCACTGGATGGCTGAAAATCTGGAAAGAAAAAAGGTAGTGTGCTGCTTTTATTTAACCCCCAGAAAGAACTGAAGGTCTGCTCTAGGAGCCATCACACGTGCTTATGAGATGGTCCTTTTGTGGAAACCTCTTCTTCAGGGTCATTTTAACATCCTGATGACAATCACAGCAATTATTGACAGGCAGCAGCTATTGCAGAATCATGGGAGTACCAAGCAGATTCTGATCTGCCATGACACAGTAAATTAAAGGTGTCCATCTACTTTTGTCCCTCAGATATTTTAAGGCCAATATTGTCTATACTTTACAAAATACAGTAGCTGATAAAATGAGAAATAAAATCTCTTCAAGGACACCCAAAGAATAAAACAACTACAAATAGAAATCAAGACTGGCAGATTAGAAAGAGCTGGGGCAGCAATCTGACTGAACAATCAGCTGGTGCCTTAGTTTTGGTGATTTTTTGGGAGCTCATTTTCCTATCACACACACTGACACAGAAGCTGGTTTTCTGGCTGACTGAATGTTCATTAAATAAATCACCTGAGATCTCTTATAGAGCTGAATAAAAGCAACTAAGTATATGACATTTATAAATACATGCAACCTTCCCTTGCTCCTGCAGTACCTCAGCACCACAGGCAGTGATTCCTCACCACCAAGTTTTCTCAGCATCAGGCTGATACTGCTAAAGCAGCTCCTCCACCCTGCAAGCACGTTCTCAGCCACTCTTGGGGTCCAGATCTGCAGGATCATTTTTTCCATAGCTCTTTCTATTTTAGGAATAAATATACAGACACAGGTTGCCTCCATCTTCACACAAGTTCACCCCAGGAAAAGCACAAATGCCACCGTTATCTCACAGCTTGGGTTTGGCAGTTATAGAATTGTTTTGGTTGGAAGAGACCTTTAAGATCATCAAGTCCAACCATTAATCCAGCACTGCTTTACAGAGAGCTGGACCACAAATACTACTAATATGCTTAGAGGAACTATATTATCAGGGTCAGATTCATATTCACATCTCTCCTGGCTCCTCCATCAGCTCTTTTCTGAATGTAGTCCAATAAAGGAAAAACATGTGTTCCATTTCCAAACACACATGCACAAATTTACTGGTTAATATAAAAAAGAAAAATCCCAGCATTTGAGGCAAGGTTAAAAAGGACTCTTTTTGATTTGATTCAGCCCCTCCCTCAATAACTCCACTAAAAGATACACAGGTAATTCAGGGTTTGGATATACAGAAGGCAGGGAATGTTGTTCCACTTCTGCTGTTTATTCTGAGAGAAACATCCATTTCTTCCATCACCTGGAGAGGTTCAGGGAAGGCTTCAAATTTGTCTTATATTCTTTAAAAAGCAGTCATGAAGGTATCACCTCAGAGAAGAAACAAAGAGCAGGCTAATGATCTGGTATGTACTAGTTTAAGAGAAAAATAAATTAATCTTCAGTAAATTCACTATATACAGCATACTTCACTTGGAATACCTTGTGCTATCCCCTTGATATCAAGCACTGTACACAGATTAGCTGAATGGAGAGGAATAAAATGAAACACTGACTGGATGAATGGCAGAACAGCACAGAGAGTGTCACAGCTGCAGGAGGCTGCCCACCCTTCAACTCTTTTTCAGGACTCTAAGACACTGCAGAAGCTGTCTTCACAGCCATTAATCCAGATTGGAAGCATCTTGCATCACTAATGCACTTTTCTGACCACCACCTTCCCCACACACATTCTCCTGGCAGTGCTGCAGACCATCCAGGACTTCCACAGACAAAATTTCTATCTGCATTTTGTGAACTGCTCTCAGCAGCCACCTCCCTCTCCACCACCTTGTACAACCCCACACCCACTCAATCAAGAAGCTGATCCAGACAATTAGCAACCCAGGAAAAATGGGTCATCTTCCGCCCAGGTCTGTTCCCCAGCCCCACTCCACATCTATCCACTCAAACAGGAATAAACAGCCACGGGCAGGAAACCTTCATGTCTGTGCTGCCAAAACCCTCCAACGAGGCTACTAGAACATCTCTGTTGGAGTTTCAGCCACTAATACTTTCAAGAACAGTGGTAATTTTGGGCCACATATTTATTAAAATATAATGAACTTAATCTCTCATCCTGAAGGCAACACACTTATTTTCTCTTCATAAGGAATTTCTGGGTGGTTACTGAAGACCCTGGCAGCTCACCAGTGGAATCACCCCTTTAACAACTGCTTTTTCCTGTAATTAAAATACTGTTAGCACCTTTTGCTCATTCATTGTACTTGACAAGTAAGCTAAGAAAATAATTCTGTTGCTAATATGTTAGCATCTAAGACACCCAGATGCCTCAAAGCCAGCATTCAAGTCAGAAACTCCATATTCTCCAACTCAGAGCAGGCTGTTGAGGCAGAAAGAAATGCCACAGTGACCAATGCCACTTTTCAGGCAGGGGTATAATCAGGGATGATGAATGGCTCCTTACCCAGGAAAGAAAGGGAGTTCACACACATTTGGGAAAAAGGAAAAAAAAAAAAACAGCCTCAATATATTGTCGAGCAGATCAGTTATAAGTTCCACAGTAAATCTGGAAAGAAAAAAAAAAAAAAAAAAAAAAAAGACAAAGAAAACCAAACAACTGCTGACCTGAAACAACTATTTTTTGCTTTAGCAGACAGAAAATTCCGAGTTAGGACTGAAATCCCATCTCACCACACCATCATCCCCATTACACAAGAATCTGCAGCACTCAGACTCTTGAAGTAACTGAAATAACAGTGAGGTCCAAGTCTGTGATTTCAGAGTTATTTTCTTGGGATTTGTCAGGTCCAAACAGGCTCTTAGTGTTGCTTTCAAGCAGATTTTTAGCAGCTTTAACTAAAAAAGAAGAAAGTTTGCTTCACTGGGCACTGGAATTGGATGTTTCACCCAGCTCCTGAAGAGCCAGCACTCTGCAGGTCAGCTTGGAGCTTCTCCAGACACACAGCTTTGGCCCAGCCAAAGGAGATCGGCAGAGGGAAGCACTGAAGATAAATAGCCACCTGGGCTAGCAAACTGGCAAATACCTGTCCCTCCATTTAATAAAAATACATTTTCTTATCATTGTAATCACAAAGAATCAATATCCAGTTTTAACTGACACTAATTTTAATTAATTAAATCTCCTTTTTCCACTTGAAATTCAAAATGCAAGTGCCAGTTCTGCGGCCTTATTGTACAGGCATATCCTCAGATGAGTTAGAAAGTGCTAAGATTTAATATTTCAGAATGTTAAACCCAGAGAGGAAAAAAAAAAAAAAAAATCAGTAAACAAAACCTACTTGGTGTCCTCAAGAAAACAAGATAGAAATGAGAGTAAAATAAGGGATGTGACTAATCTTCTCACAGGCAAAGGAAGTAGAGTCGGTCTCCCAGGACCTGGTGGGTCCTTTTAGGAAAAGGGGAAGGTAGATCACCATGGCAACAGAGGATTTTATGAGATACTTTAGCAGTGCAATATGCTATGCCATGAACATAATGGATACGGCGAGCAGCAGTCCCCTTCCAACCCCACAGAAAAGCTTTTAGCAAAGTCACACAGCCTGTTTCTGTTTGCTGTAACTCCCAATAATGACAACCTGATGTTGCAAAAGGCACCGTGGATATTGGTAACAAATTATTATCAAAGCTTAATTTAAATTCTCTGGTCACTGGGCTGCCTGATGGGAACACCAAGACTAACACAGTCAATGGAAGAAAATGATGAGAGCCAAACTTACTAACTGCTGGCCCAGTTTCTGTGCAAAGTACCTAAATCACAGCAGATTATTGCAGATCTGCACAAAAGAGGTGACAGGATTTGGGAGGGTTGCTGAAGGGACAAAGGGGCACTCAAAAGGTCTTCTGTGGGTGGCAGCGGCAGACATTTACACTGGCACTTGAGGGCAGGAGTGAATAAATTATAGAAATTCAAATCAGAGACCTCACTAAAATAAGCAACCATAACAAAAAGGATAGCAAAGAAACAGAAAGAACACCACACCCTAAAGAATAATTTAGAAATATCTATATTTCTGTATGAGAAGCAGCCAAGGAACTAGCAGCTGATGTTGGAATGTGTGTTCAATTGTTATGGAGCAACAAAATCCAGGCTTGTTGGTAAACACTGTATAGGAAGAGGAGGTCATTTAGAGACTGCTGTAGGATGCCATTTGACTTTTAGTTTTGCTTCAACAACAATTTACCATTTTGGATAGTCACCAAGGCAGCCATTTAGTTGTTTGCTCTTTTTGAGAAGGCATCTAATATATAGAAATATGTGTCATTACACTAAATTTAACAACACCAAAGAGATTTTGGTCACCTACCCTGTAGATAACATTGATTTATGGCAGAGGTGATGAAATTGCTATGCTAAAAACAAACACAGCCAGGTCCACCTTGAGCAGCTTGGACCTCAGAGAACTCAGAAGCAGAACAGTGGCTGATGAAATGAATTTGTTATAAAAATAGGGTAGCATACAGTAGTAGTAGTATTTTCAGCTACTTGCACACACTGCTGAATTTTAAATTAATTGTAACCACACAGGAAAAAGACCTGGGGGTTGCTGTCGACAGCTCTTTGAAAACATCTGCTCAGCGTGCAGAGGCAGTCAAAAAGGCAAGTGGAGTGTTGGGATGCATAAATACAATGACAAAGCCATGCCAAAAGTACTAATGTCACAACAGAAATTAAGGATCAAAGACATCGTATTATCCAAATACAATATCCCACATCAGATACGTGGGGAAAAAAAAAAAACACAGCAGAAATAAAGGAGAAGAAATAAAAGCATGAGATGGAGGGGAAGATATCAACATGAAGGTAAGCTGAAAATAAAGCCAGTTTACACAGGGGATAAAAAGAAGGGGTAATGATGCATTAATCAAAATGGGAAACCAGCTCACAACAAGGCTGTCCTTTCTTCCCCTCTCTGAGAAGAGCTCGAGCAAGTAATGCAGCCAAAAGGGGACAACTTCAACTTAAAAATACCACAGCTAATTCAGGTAGATGGACATAAAATGTGTTTCTAGATGGAATATAGAAAAAAAAAACCTGAATTAATGGATTCACCAGTTCATAATACTGAATGTAGGCTCAGAACTAAAAGCTCAGATAACTACAGTGGAAAACAGTGAACACTTTCACCTCAGAAGGCAACTGTGGACTGCCTGAGACCAGCAGCAAAGCAAAAACCCAGAACCATCTCCTTTGGAGGGAGGTTTACTTCTGCCCACTCAACGGGCTTTTGTTCCCAACTCCAAGAAGATCAAGTTCAGTATCCTTTACAATAAGATAAAAGTTCACCAAACATCCTTCCAGTTCCTCATTTCCCTACACATTTACTTCAGGAGTCCCCTTTTCTTAATCCAGAGTTTGACAATAAATCCCTTCAGATTCCCACTGAAATTCAGCCATGTTTATTATTCCTGATAAGAAATTATCCTTGCCAAAAATTATGGTTTAATTTGATACGTTGCCTCAATGTATTCCAACAATGTTGAGAGTGAACAACAGCTGAAGATAGGAAACAGATACAGACTTTTCATTCATTATTTCTGTGGCAAATTCCTGGGGCAGCAGCTTTTACATACGTAAGGAAAAGTCACTTTTCCCTTCTGAACAAATTCCAGTTACATGTTTCTGAAGTTCCTAGGAGCTACCAAACTTATTCCAAGGATATTCTGGGAATAAGATTTATTATGTGAAGTTTGGTTAATATAGATAACATATTAATCAAAATATCAAGCAGAAACACAGCATGAGCAAGCATTCCATGAATCCCATCACCTAGAAGGCTGCAACTCAGTGCCAGTTCTAATTTACTGGTCCCCACTGGCAAATGGTTACATCTGACCATTGCCAAAGCCCAAACAATAGAATTATTGCCATTTAGCATCCCAGTGCTGCACCATTAGCTAATTTGGACCAAACAACATTCCTGCAGCTGATGCTTTGGAGCTGAGCAGAGCTGGAGCAGCTACCCCCAGCCAGGATGGGTCCATGCCACAGCACTCTGTTTCTCCTCATTCTCCAGCATCAGCTTTGCTTGGCTAAGAGCAGATCCACTGTGAGGTCCCCACGTTTACAAATCAAACACACCTACCCTTCCTGTGGACCAAACCACAGCCACTTGAGTAGCTATGGACTAGTAATTTCAAGGGACAGATGTTTAGGCATCACTTGACCACTTACAACTTTGTTTATTTGGACAGATATTCAGATAAAATAGCTGCAAGTTAACATGACTGTGTGAGCAAAGCCCTAGTTATGCAACTGCTTATTTACATCCTCTGCTGTAGCAAGGCTGTCTTTGCAGAAAAAAAAAGAAAAAAAAAAGAGATTAAACCCACCAGATACTCCTGAGCATCTTAGTTTTAAGTCTACATTACAGAACTTGATTTCTGATAGAAACTATTTTCTATTAAAAAACCCAAAACTGTCCACTACAGTTTTTCTGCAAGCCCTGCCTTGGCAGCAACACTAAACAAAGCAGTCTTTGAAGACTGTAGTAGAATTTCAGTGTCATAAAATAATCTTAAATCTCATGCAATTAAACCATTAAACTTTTCTAACAGAAACCAAAATGGTCTTTTTGCTGAATAAAACCTCTCAAGTTCTTTCACTGATAAGATCTCGATGCCCTACTTGTTACCTTTATAACCAGGCAAAAAAAAAAGAAAAGCCTGAATGGAGATTAAATAATACATGAGGTTTTTATCTAAAGACAACTAAGCCTAACTGCTACAGTAAAGCTTTCATCACTAGCAAGGTCTTTGCCAAGAGTATTTTCCCCTGCAGGCAATGTGGTTGGACTCAAATCAGAAAAAGTCAGTCATTTATGTCAGCCTCTTCCAGTTCTGCTTTCTATTGAGACAGACCAAAGTCCTTTTCCCATCGTGAGCCCTGGGTAAAACACCCATTTTCCCACATTTCCTTCTCCTCCCAGTTGACAGTGCCAGACCTTCACCTGTTTGGGTATGGATACTCAGCTCTAAATTCCTCTAAGAAACCTGTCTGTGAGATACAGGGGTCTAAGACAACCACAAAAACACACCCTTCACAGCGTTAAGGCAAATTCTTCAGAAAGCTGGATTATTTTTCCCCTCCCCCACGTAAATTTATACAAATTTCTATGTAACAATTCCTATCTTGTGATTACAGCTTCTTTTCCACTTAGTATTTTACTATTACTAATTTAGACTTTGGGGAAGTATGTGTGGAGGAGGAAGAGCAGGGAAATGAGGTCTGAGGTTGAGACATTTATTAAGCAAGTTTTCAATACATGACAACCATCATGACAAAAAGAATATCACACCACCTTAGTACAGCAGCAGAAGCACTGAATATGCCCATGGGATGAAGGTTTTCTGCTGCCTGATGCTCTGCATTTGTGTGGGAACATGTCAGCGTTCCTGAGAACACACTCAGTTTAGGATCCATAAAAGGTTTGTGCACAAGAAGATGCTCAGAGAAAGCACCCTCACACTTAACAAGGCCATCCCATTGGTTTTTTATACTCAATATTTAAAAAGAGTCCATATGAAGGAGCCTGCCTGTCAATTTGACACACCAAATAACAGCAATTCTCTGAAAAACACAAACAGGGTATTTTTAAAGTGAGAGAACAGATATAAGCTAATTCAACTCAAATGCTGGTAACGTCCTTTGCTTTCCCATTCCCTGGAGCAAAACTCCTGCTGCCTCCCCACACTCCCTCAGAAAAGCTTCCCTCTTCATGACATGTTCTGTTCAAGAGTCTTAAACATTAATTAAGCCAAACAGTCTTCAGAGATGTTAGCACAGCTATAAAAAGGTTTCTGAACTGAGTGGCTACTGAAGGAACTGGCATCTGATCAAATTTTCAAGAGTTATCCTCCCTGCTTTATGAATAAATCAAGGAATTATCAGGTTTTGAAAGGCTCCAGCACTATTTTAGCTCCTGGTGCCTTATGTACATATTAACAGCCCTGTTTTAAGGATTCAGCATCTAAAGCATAACAAACCTAAGGGAATACTAGCAGCAAAACTATGAAAAAATCCAATCCTGTTCCTTAAGCAGAAGATTATAGCTCTTCAATTTTATTTTATTTTTTTTTTACTATATTTGACAAGAAATTAAAAGCTGACTGAGATAGTAAAAAAATATATTTTCTATACACTCCAGTGTCTAAGTGATGAGTATTTTTCATCAGGGACAGCTTCTCCATGGCAGGTTAGCCTACAAGAGCCATTATTTTGTTCTGGTTCATTTTAAGCACAGCTTTCCACGATGCTCTAGGACTGATGTAGGTTTTTCTGCAGACTTGGGCATATTACCACTAATTAAAAGAATGAAAAAATCTAGCATTGACTAATAAATTCACGATAGTTCTACATTTTACTGTACGATCATGTCAGCCCAAAGTCCTAAAGGAGTTCAGAAGGCTTCAGCAAGTCAACTGTCCCAGGGTCACTACTGTACAGGAGCATTCAGTCACCCCACTCATTAGAGGAGGATACTCTAGGAAGACTGGTGAAAAAGTCCTTCTTGGGTCTTCCTAACTAATCTACACATAGTATAGATGTATAACTAAGTCTAATATGACAGCAGTGAAGGTCTTCTAAGGATTGCCAGAGCTACCATGAATTTTACACAAACATTTCACAATTTTAAATCAATTACCTTCAAGGAGAGAACCCCTTCAAGGGAAGCTGCACTGAAATCTGAGCAACCCTTTTGTATCAAATCACCCGAGAGCCTTGTGATTTTTTTTTTCATAAAACTGAAGAAATCAACACTTCTGGAAGTGTAACTACAGGAAAAAAACCAAACCACTATTTGTATACAAACAACATATTAAAGCTGAACATTTCTAACATAGTCAAATTTCAGTATCCTGCACATTAAGAAAAAAAAACCATCCCACTGAAATAAAGAACCACAGAAGTTATCTTGCAAACCTGAACAGACAAGCTTCAAACCATCTTAAATGATGCTTCATGCAGACACTGTTGGAAAAAAAAAAACACAACTCTTTCCTTGGTCAGAAAGTTCTGTAGAAGTAAGAGAGTACAAAGAGCTTGTGGAGCAAACCTATACTGTGCTTCAACTCTTTATTAAAGATCCACAAATCAGAGAACTGCCTTCTCCTCACCCTGCCCTGAGGAAGCACGATGCAGCAGCGAGGTTCAGCTCCAGGCTTCCCCTTTCTCCCAGCCCAGCAGGGATGAGCACCCCTCCCTACCACAGGAACGGGCTGGGAGCTGCTGCTCCTGCCCAGCTCTGCAGAACTGGCTTCTTACAAACCCCACACTGCACCCACCACCCAGAACTGCTGCTGGCTGTGCTGTGACTGCAGGAAAAGCCCTGTTCTGCAAGCCAGAGGAGGCACCATGGTAGGCAGGAGGAGGCATGACGGGTAGTAGGAAAAGCACATGCAGGACTTGCCTTCTCTCCATGAAAACCTCAAGTAACAAGGTAATTCCATCCCTGCTCAGATACCCCTCTGTGTGCCCAGGAAGATGAGGCACATGCTGCCTCTTTGGAGCTTCTGGGCAGAAGAGCTGACCTTCTAACACGCAGAAAGCCCACCAGGGATTTTCTGTTCACTTCCACATTCACTACCAACACCAGGATGGGCAACCTTCCTAACTGGACAAGCCCCACAGGAAAATATATTCATAAGAAAGGCAGGAAGGTAAATACCACACGTCCTGGACAACCAAGGGAGTAAATTCAGGGAATATTCCCCAAGCACGAGATGCCCACAGCTCCTACTACAATAGAGCTGGGCAGGGCATCAACCACCCGAGCCCTGCACTCTAACAGCCCATCTGCTGAGCGTTCAGCTGCTGCTTTACAATTCACCCCCAGCATGCCAGCCCTCACTGAACCAGGGAACAGGGCAAGCCCTATGGCTCTCCTGGATTTGAAGGTGGGTCTGGACAGGACAGCACTCCACTGTCACTCTGGGGCTTCTCTGGAGCCTCCTGTGTGCCTCCAGGCAAGATCTCTGCATGGGAATCCAGACCTGCACACTGGAAGAAATGGGCACATCAGCTTCTGAAGCAGTAGGCTGGTTTTATTTGAGCAATGCCAAAGAACAACTTACTCTTGGACTCTGCAAGCCAGAGCTCTGTATCTTGCACGTTCAGCTTGCAGGAGAGCCACTCCCTTAGATATCCCTTCAAACCATCCCTGTCCTCCCCTCCTCCACCCTCGTCTCTCACTCTGCCTCTTCAGATGGCAGCATGGGGGAGCAGAATTCCAGGGCAGGCATCCCCACCACCTCCAGCCCCAGCAGCTCTTCGATTCCCAGTTTGCAGAGAAATGCCAGTTACACATGGACCTCCCAGCTGGGCCCATGCTCCTGGTGCTTCTGCAGCCCCTGGCGTGAGCAGGCCAGCTGTGAAGCTACACCACAAGGTATTCCCCAGCCCTGCAGAGGCACTACAGCTGGCAGTCTGCTGGCAACTGCACAGCACCAGCAGCTTCACTTCTGAGCTCTGCAGTTACCCAGAAACTCCACAGCAGCACAGACCCACTGCCACAGTGACACAGGCTACTTCTGATAAGGGACTTGTGCTTGAATTGCTTGTGAGTGCCATCTGGCTCAAGAGGCACTTTAACCCCTGGGGTTAAAGAGTGTAGAAACAAAATAAACAAAGATGAGGAAGGTCTCTCAGATGTATTAAGTACTAGAGCTAGAGCCACTCCCTGGTGACAGCAGGGCGAAAATGAGATTTCCAAGTGGCAACACATTTTCACAGTAGTGCTGAAGAACAGATATGGAAGAAATCACCCTTGATAAACATGTCACTTGTGCCCTCATGAAAAAAGCAGAAACAGTAGCAGTGTGTAATCATTAAGGTCATCTGATATATTTTCAAGTCCTCAACAGTCAATTTACTGAGACTCCAGAAACTATGATAAACAGTTTGAGAGCATGTAGCATCTGCTACTCCCAAGATGAGTCACGGTAGGAAATTCCCCTCTATTTTCTAGGAACTAGTTAGGTAGCCAATGATTGAAGCAGTGACCTATGTACCCACACAAATAAGAAATAACTTCTACTCAATAAATGCATGTTATATTTAACATACTGACTGATTTCAAACAAGATATTTCAGTTAGAAAAATTATTTTGGGAAAACATTCCCCAGTTTACTTTGAATGCAATATCAATTTTGTCAAAATACACTAAAGGACAAAAGAGACTGGGAGAGACACTAATTTAAATTAACTGAAGCAGAGACATTTTGAAGGAGAGCAGTTAAGCACACCACAGAACTTCAACACCCTACAGCACCTGCCTGCATTTTCAAGTGCTGCATCATTCACTGTATCATCTCTTACCACACCTGTCCCTCCCCAAATTTTAAGATAATATCAGCTTCTGTCTTATGTAGAACTACAAATGATCAAACTCCTCCTCACCTTCCTATTTCCTCCACTCCCAAATGCTCCACTAGGAATGCCTCATTTCCAGCAGGCACACTCCTTCCCCTGTCCCCAGGCAGCCCTATCCCAGAGAAGTTTTACATGGACTCTGCTGACAGCTGGATGCTCCACACTGCAGAGCTGGTTCGGATGCCTGCCAATCCCACAAAAACCTCTCAGAGGAGACATCCACAGCAGCAGCTGCCTCTGCATTGGCCTCAGGAGTAAACGCTGACCTGTCCTGAACTTAAAAGCATCCTGGTTTGCCTCTCTCCCTTTGCCACTACCTTCTATAAGAGGAGCATTGTGATGCACAAAATCTAATGTTTCCTGGGTTCTAGGTTTGAGGTTGGTCCATCAGAACAACGTGGATTTTAAAAGTCAGGTCAAATTACCAGATGACCTTCTAATGAAGGAATGCAACTTTGCTGACAACACACAATTATTTTATACTTTAGTAGGTACTGAAGAGAGAAATCTTTTGCTAGGCACAAATTCAAGATCGAAGGCAAACTTTACGAAGCTATTTTATATCATTTTGACCAATATCAGCGTTTTTACTTCTTGGTGAATAGAGCTGCAAGGAAACAGGGAGAATACAGGATTTCTATGAAGAGTCATACAGGCTTAGAGCATTGGTTGTGTACTTCAAGCTATGATACAGTTTTGGTTTTGACTTTTAATCTGATAATGAGAGCTTAAACATTTGCGTGCAGGTAGCAAACTAGTAACACTTCCAGATAAGCCCTCAGGCTCCTAGAATTACTGCATAGGAGGAGTCTCACCTTCAGAGAGTACACTATGGCCTTCTTGAATTACTGGGACTCTTGATAAAAATCCAGTAGGACAAAAGAGAAATTCCACCTCACTTTTGAATACCTGAAAGTTACATCGTCGTCTTGCAACAGAGTGAACTTAAATCCACCACTAACTTGCAACACCCATTAGAGTGAACTTCTTAGAAGGAGTTTCTTACACAAGACCACTGACACAGAGTAAGAGTCACTGTTTTTCACCACGAGAATGGCTGCAAAGAGAGTTACAAGCCCTAGTAACTGAGCACAAAAAAAAAGCTTATCTATTCAATAAGAGTCCATAAAAGAGAGTTTGATCTTACGAGGATTAGTCCCTAGTCACCGAGGCTCCCTGCACAACCAGGGACCGCTCGTTAGCTCCCTGAAGACATGATGCTTTCAGTAAAATGAGACACCACCTCATTTCTCTGCAATACTTACACTGATAATTAATTCTTCCAAGCATGAACTTAAAACATATATTCCTACACAGCTCAGCTAGATGTGCCACTACGTTCAAGTAGTCCTTAATGCCACTGTGATAAATTAGCAGTAGTTTTGCAACAAGGACAGAGGTTAACTACTAATACCTCCCACTCGGCTGTTGACCAGTGCTTCATTACCACAGCAGCTTTGGAACCAGGAGCGTTAAGAGCAAGTTCAAAGAAGCAACTGGCAACTTTCATTCCATTCTAAAAGTTGCTTAGTCTGAAATCAGTGGCGTAAACAAGTCTTTGTATCAGGTGATGAAGCTGACTACAACAACACACGCAGTGTTTTCCAGCACTCACAGAACCCCACTGTCAGCATCAGATGCAGCCTAAGATGATTTTTTTTTTCTATTGAATTTTCTTTAAAAAGTTGCCAATCAGGGACTTCCAGGTATCACCTGGTATCAAGTAGCTGCAATTCTCTGCAAATATTTACAATAAATTAAGGGTTTGTGCCAAAGCACTGGATCACTACAGTTGGTAGCAAAAGGGAAGGCAGAGACCTGCCCTGCAGCAATCTATAGCTGGCTTTGTGTCCAAAGAAGAGTATCAATTTTATCAGCATTTTTTCTTTCCAGACACATGATCTTTAACAGTAAAGCAGCATTCATTCAATCCCCAAACTACTCAAAAGACATCAACACAATCAGATTAATACATTTAGTGTCTTGTTTCTAGTTGCAATCAGCGCTATACAGTTGAGATGAAGATACAAAATCTGAATACTATAACCAAAATTTCTACATATGTCAAGCCATTCAAATCCCAGGTCCCTCCTGCTTTCTAAAAAAATGCAAATCCAAATTCCTTGAAGCAGCAGCGAAGTGCATGAGCTGGGGAAGCCCACGCACACCACGGCAGAAGCTGCCCTAACGTATTTCTGTTACGCTACAGGAAGCACTACTGAAACACAACACAAATCTGTCAAACAGATCTCTGGGAGTCTGAAGAAAAGCTCCCAGCTTCCAGGAAACCTTCTCAGCAAAACAGCCATCACACATTTGCTATGTTTCACCTTTCTAGTAAAGTGCCACCTATATGTGGAAGGGTTTGTATTGGTGCAAGTAGTGCATGTAATGACATCAAAATTACATGCATTATAGAAACTGTCCTTGCACCCCTCAGCCATATTTCCCTCTCTATAAAGAATAAAACTGTGGCTTCTAAGTAGCTTAACTGTCTGTTGGATAAAAGTACAGCACCACTGCTCCCCTCACTCACACGACCTACACAAACTGATTTTCCAGGACCATGTTTTCAGATTCCGCAGGATCTCCAAACCGTGAGGACTGCTGGGCGCGCACTGTCAGTCATCCTCAGAAGTTCCACCTGAACAGCATCTGCCAAACCCATGCAGTGATCTGGTTGCCCCAATGTGCTTCCCAGCCGATGGTGCTCACAAAGCAGGGCATCCCTGAGGTGCCCTCAAAAGGAGCAGAAAGAGCTCAGCATTAAACCGTTCTCAGTACCACACTGCACACCCATAACTGGACCAAATTACACTAGAAGGCATCAGGAACCTTGTAGTGTAGCTCTACACTCACCTAGTCTGGACAAAGGCAGGATCCAAAGATTTCACCTGTGCTGCTATTGGATCAATAAGTAGATTTAAACTGTCCTTTTCCACGAGTACAATTCAGCTACCCGACTGTACACACATACAGCTTCAAACGTCTTCTTAGAAAACCCCCTGAAGTACAAATTCTGTATAAATTCTTCAATTTAAAGACCACCAACATCAGTAATGCATCATTCATACCTCTGGTCAAGACCTGAATAGAAGCTTTGGCATTTTACAAGTGTGTTTTAAAAAACATTTCATGTCCATTATTGCTATCTGAGTGTTACTCAGGAAGATGGAGCCATTCCCACGGCACATTGGGAATACCAGCAGACATCACCCCACAGCTCACCACACACACATTTATTAACGCTGTAAATATGACCAGTGACATTTACATCTGCAGAGTGTAAAATAGCTTCTAAACCTGCAACTGAAATGTCAGTATCAAGCTTAAAAATTAATACAGGAGCTGAGGAAAGGCAGCCCCGCTGCTATGTAAAAGCAGAGCTCTGAGTGTTTTGTCAGAGATGGGCCAACACCCCAGGAGCACTGAGGGAAGTACAAGCAGCAAGGCCACTTTGTTCCTGAATCATTAAGATACTGAACCGTTTATTTAATTTCTATCTTCACATGAATTTTACAGCCCTTTTGATCATATGTTCGACGCAAAGACGGAGGGAAAAAGTGTGGACCCTGGAGTGCAGCACTCCAAACACAGACTCTGAGAACATCCTAATCCCTCCATCCCATCACCCAACCCCAGAAGAGACTAGACTTAGTGAGAGAGATAAATTAACAGTCAAAACAAACAAAAAATGCTCTGTAAATCTCAAAGGGTAACCCAAGACAAATGCTGAGCAAACCTGGTAGGCTTTAAAGCCTGCACAGAAACCAGTGTCCTTCAAAAGACTGTACTATCTTCCAAAACAGGGACAGAGCACAAGGATTTAAAAGATGAGGAACAAGATGACCAGCAGAAAAAGAGAAGTGCATTGAATTAATCTGAAGCCCATTTCTGACAGCCAAACAAAATATCCCATAATTGAAATTAACTGCAGGCCAACAAATGTTGAATAGCTTCTGAGCATTAGAACCATAGTCCACGGCAAAATGCTGTTTGTTTTCTGGAATGCACTTGTCCTTGGATGTTTCAGGGGGTTGGGCTCTGGTTTTACATCAGTCCTAACCCAGAGAGCAGAGCTTCACTGCCTGCTCTAAGTTATATGCTTCAGCAGATAGATTGGGCAGCCTTACAAACAGGTCCAAGATTTCCATTTGGACCACCAGAGATTTCTTGATTCAATTCAGTAAATGCATCACTTGGCACATAATTTAGAAGGGAGGGTAATATTTTAAAGCTGCTTCTGGGAACAGTGGGACATGCCCAGATTACTATATAAAGATTCTGGAGGAGCTACAAGGAATTTAGCCATTGTGCATATAGTTCTGTCTCTACTGGCCTGGAAATGCCTCCTAGCCTTGTGCTTCCTTCCAGAGCTGGTTTATGCAACCAGTAATTGAAAGCATTCACCATCAGGTCTTTCTTATTTCCTATCAGACACTGTAGGTTTCAGTGCAGCTTCTTCAGCAGAAAATGTGAAAGAGTCACCACAAACATATTTGCAAAGGGCAGAGCCTAACATGAGCTCAGTGAAAGAAATGGTCTTTGGGCAAAGAAAAAGACAGTGAGAGCAGATCTCTCAAGACCAGTAAGAAAAGAGATGTTTTGGTAATAGAGGAAAAAATTGCATCTAAGGCACTTGTTCTGCTGACAGAGAAAATCTTGCTCTAGATCAGAAGTCTGCAGACTTATGGCCAAGCTGAGTCAGCATGAGACAGTTTAAAGAAGTCTAAAAATAATGTCAAACTACACCATTGAAGAGTAAATGAAGACAGAAAGCACGTGCCGTGGTACCCCAACGTGGCAGCGTTTCACTCTTCCAGCAGTGCCACACCAAAGGTTACCATGAGTAGGGTCTACCTCTGCTCCTTCAGCTCCCCAGATTACAGCAGGGTACCTTTCCCTGCACAGAAAGCTTTTCACCTGTGCTGACCACTGCTGTTTTGCGAGCTATTGTGCCAGCTCAGCCACCAGGCACAGTACTTAGACTCCAAATGCTGGTTATCAGCCTTTCTGAACTGAGCTGCTGGGTTCACAGCTACCCCTCACAGAGAGCAGCAAGTTTGTGGAGCTGGAAACCAGGAGACAACACAGGACTCCCAGGTTCTCTCCTGAAGGTTACCACCTGGTGCAGAAAAAGCATCTGTGCACTACTGCTGCCTGTGTTGGTACTTACCATGGCAGGCTTCCACCTATTAAAAACTCCCTTAATTTCCTTTAAAAAGCCTGGAATATACACTATGAATGCACATGGCCATGCACTTGACTTGGGCATTGCTGAGTTTTGGTAGCCTTTAGCAGCACCTAATATGGGGGGGGAAGGGGCAGTGAGCCAGGAAAACATTGCTGGATGTGTTCAGAAAACTTGTTATTTTTAACAGTGCGTTTTAAGATCAGCAACCCTGAAGCAAAATGGTTAGAACATTTTCTTCCATCAGTGTCCTGATAGCACACCAAGAGCTTTCAGAGGGGGGATATTTTAGGCCAGTGCAGCAAAACAGACTGATCCCAGAAAGGAAAGCTCAGCCACTGTGGCAAAAATCAACATAGGAAGGGTAAGTTTATTCATCCATTATGCTGAAGAGCTTAAAATGGAAACATTCTATATGTCTCTCTTCAGGCCAGGATGAACAACTGAGCAAAAATAAATCACTACTACAGTAGATGACTGGCAAACACACTGATGGAAAACGATGGTATCTTTTGCCTCTGCCTCTTACCCACAAAAAAAAAAGTCCTTATGACCACACTGCTGTGTGGAGGGAACAAAATCAGATCCACTATTTTTCATCTTTTTTTTTTTCTTTAATTAAGCTTCTGTGCTTCTCCAGCTACAGAAGCTGATCTCCAAAGTCTCCCCTTTCCTTGAAGTCCCTGCTATGTCCATAGTCTCAGCTATAGATGCACAACTGCAAAAACCCACAGCAGACAGAGATACTGGTGAAACACATCACATCAGTCCTGCAGCTTTTGAGGTTTAAAAAGACTTAAAGCTCTAATGAATAAAATTGGGATGAAGAAGTCATCCATGTTGAGTCCATTTTGGTATGAAAAAAATTCTTCAAAACAACAAAACAATAACTGACAGCTTAATTTACCAAAAAGTGATGAAAAAATAAAAAAAAAAAGAATTCACAGTGAGATAGTTAGAAGCTAAAAATAACCAACCAGCTGCAATTCCCACCTTCTGTGGCCAGGCAGAAGTGCTTCGTTCTCCCCCTCTCCGAGCACACACTCACTTCCTTCTTCATTGCAACATCAGAAGCTGAACTCGATGCTAGCAAGCCACAAAGTCCTGCCCAGAATTCAAAGTCATGCCCCAGTAATTACATAAAATAAGCTCTTAGTACAAATGGTTTCCCCCCCCCAAAAAAAAAAAGAATTAACTCAACTTCAATTTTTGTTTTAATACCAAAACATGTTGACTGGACATGAAACAGAAAAGCAGCTTTCATTTCTGAGGTTTGCTCCCTTCACCCAAATGTCTTACGACAAAAATGTCTTTAATCTCTCTGTAGAACATCAGCATGTTGATACCTCTTGCCACTAAGCCAACACAGGGATCATCTCCCCCTGAAGATGAAACCTTCTCAGCAGAATATTCTAGGTGTATTTGATCTTCACTTTTTGTACATGAAACAAAGAAAGAACAATTGTGAGAGAATGAGAAAAAAAAAAAATCAAGGAAACCTGAGATGTGAAAGCAAAACTCAACTGTGCAGATGTCCCACTCAAGAGGTGGATCTAGACGTCAGAGTAGCATACGAAAGCAGCAAAAACTCTCCAAAATCTTTGGCAGCATCCAGTAAGAAGGCAACGTGCCCTCCTCTGACTTGTCCTCTCTAACAAAGAGGCAGCACGTGCAAATTCATTAACAGAAAAAACCCTCTACATTGCAAACTGGTTTTCCCCTGAGAAGGCAGAATAAATCCCATGACAGTTATTCAAAAAATGTTGTGCTCTGACACGAAAAAGATCAATTAAAAACTCACTCAGACAGGGAGGTGGCTCCAGGTCACAGGGCTCCTATTAACCCACCTCCAGAGTGTCACTACCTGCTGGGCACAGCCGCCTGGACAGGGTGTGCCACTTACCCAAACAGGAACCAAAACCTTCCCTATTGCACAGAGTGCAGCTCCCTGGTCACCAGTCAACCACCAAAGTGCAAAAGCCTGGTTTAAATACCCTGGGTTCTAAACAAACCAATCACCACAACTCCTCCAAGCTGCTGGCTCCAACCAGGAGAGACCTGGACGGCCAACCATGGTCTCATTGAGTCAGGCTGAGCCCTGCAACAGGTTTCTTAGCTCAGCCCTCAGCTGGAGGAGGTAGTTTCTGCCCTACATCCCCTTCTACTAATAGTAGTAGCAAACACTTTTGGTTCTGTGACCTTAGCAGTCAGCAGTAGGAAGTTCCCTCTGCCAGACACCCAAGAGGAGAGCGGCAGCTCCTCATGCACACCATCTCACCATCTCCTACAGTGCTTTCCACCTGCAGGGCTACAAAAGCATGGGATAGAGATGGAGCTTCATCCAGACACTCAACTTTCAGCTGAACTTTGCAGGAGTTCTTAATTTAAAAGTGATGACACGACTTAAGCTGTCCTTTGTTTAAGGCTACTGGGAAGACAGATCACAAATATGAAAGTTCTCTGACTTCCTCTCGCTACACCCTTGAGAGTCTTACCCACAACTTCACCAACAGCAGCTGCAGACTCTCTGGATGGGGAGGGCCCTGCCACCAGAAGCCAAATGTTCTTTAACCAAGATGGTTTATTGTTTACACACTCACCACAAATTCCCTGCGTGTCTTTGGAAGGCAGGTGGGCTTAGCAGTGCTCAGAAAGATTTCTGTTCTGTTGTACTGCTTACCTAAAGATCTTCCTGAAGATGAAAGATAGACTGCTCTGTTAATACAAACAAGGAAAGTTTCTATCTGAAGAAAACTAATATACATTGGTGCCTCCTTTCCTAATTTCAGGTTTTGGTTATATGCTGCAAGTAATTCTCACACTTCAAGGACAAGTAAGACTTAATATTAAGAAACAACTTTTCACTTTCATGATTCCTTCATACAGTGACAAACTGACATTTTAAAAAGCCACTGTACACCTGAGATATGAACTAAAACTGTTTGGCAATACCTGTTTGCTTACGTGTCATCACCTTCTAGTCAACATTCTCAGCACCTACAAGACAAACATTCTGCTTGGAGTTTCCCCTCCACATTTCAAGGCAGGGATATTTTCTATGTAGGCAATAAAACACTAAACAACTAACACTGAGCAAATTATATCAGCCTTTCCTTGTTTACATCATGTATCTGAACAGAAAATTATTTTATACAAAAAAGCTAATGCAAGTAATACAAAGCACCAAACCTGGGGCTCCTAAAAAAGCACTCCAGAAAAGAAGATTAAATGCAGTGAAAGGAGGGAGTGTTAGTTCTGATTCAGGTCTTCCCCTGCACCTTGCAGCCCAAGACTACACAAGTGCTGCTAGACCCAGCTAACGCACCAGAAACAGAAACTGAAACTCCCTGATTTACTCCTTAACTTAAACTCAACACCGGTACTTTGGTGTATTTATCTAAAAGAAAACTCACAGTATAGTTTAGCAGTACTGCCCCTGCTTCCCTAAGGGGAAGTTTCTACCTTCCAGCCCCATCCTCATTCCCCCTCTGCCTCTTCTTATCCCCAACCACTGGCTTTGCTACACATGGTTCTTTTGCAGCTGGATCCGTTTCCTAACCTCTATCACACTCTGGTAGCACAAAGTTTTGTGCCAACACAACTCAGTGGGAGGAAGGAGAGGCTGGAGTAGCAGCTGTTCTCATTCAGCAGAAACACCAGCTTAAAATTCATGTTAGTTTACAGACTCATGATTTAAAATTCAGAATCAATGTCACGCCCTGATCCCTACCCCTCAGGCTCTGACTTTCGATAGGAATCAAAGTTTGGAAGGTATTCAGTGAAAGAAAAATACAATCTGTCAAGACACAGAGAACTTTACATACACAACCATCTGGAGTTAGACCTCAGTTGTCAAAGGCCGTATCTTGACTTTCAAGTGGCACTCCTGAATTGTAAGGAAGTTATTAAAGTTTAATAAGATACCATTGCTAATGACTGACAAGACTGTTTAGTATTGGGGGAAAAAAAAAAGAAAAATTATATCCAGCCTTTCCTAAAAGGAAGTTCTCATTTTCTTGCATAATTGCTTAATATAGTGCTGGCCAGAAGGGATAAAATTCTGACCAATATTTCCTAAACATACATCAAATGAGTTTTTAAAAACCACCACATGACCATTCACAGAAGTTTCACAGGTTGTCAAAAGACAACATGAGCTTGAAGATCAACAAATCTTAAGAGTTTTTTAGTGTTTGGTTTATAACTTTAAATACTAAGTACTAAAATTGCTGCTGCCTAATAGATTTTTTGTTTTGTTTTGGTTTTTTTTTCAGGTTTTGTTCAATTCAAAAAGTGAAAACATAGATTAAAACATTTAGGCAGATACATGGGAAAAAATGCAGCTGACTGTACAGTATTTCTTTTGTCAAGAAGGTGCTGAGGGGTCGCTAGTGGCAAAGTAAGTAACCCCCACAATGTCAAACTGCCAAAATTCACTGGGGCTACGGCACAACTCCCATGCAAAACCAGCCATGAAACAGAAGTGAGGTGCTCAAGGCAGCCTCAGCCATCACTGCATATGCTCCAGTTGTGCTCCAGCCCACTGCAGCAGCTGGCATCTACTGGGAGTAATGGAAGCTGGGAACAGCTACTATCATAGCTTCAGCTATTTAGACTCCTTAATGAATGGTCTAACAATAACCCAGGCTTAACCAGTTCTCTCACTGAGAGGGCCTTGACCATAATAAGCCCCTTGAACATTCCTGTAGTGTTTTCCAAAGATCTCACAGCGTGAGGCTACTAACTGTGCTCTCACAGCCTTGTGAGGCAGGTATTAGTCAGCCTTTTTTTTTTTTTTTTTTAATTTAAATACAGATAAAATAGTGAGGCAGAAAGCTAGCAAACGACTTCCCTGTGGATACGCAGCTGACTAGTGGCATACAGAATCCAGATCTTCCAGATTCCAGCCCTGTCATCAGCCAAAAGGCCATCATTATGAAGAAAGATATTAGTCTGGTCTTATAAATAGCATTTGAATATAAGCCTTCTTAAAATATTTGCAAGGAGTTGACCTTCAACAGCAGCAGAGCTGCACCAGTAGCCTGGGGCTCCAGTCACCAGCCTGCATGTCAGTAGACAGGGATTCTCACCCCTCTGCCTCTCTGGAGGTCTCCAGAACCTGGATCCAGTAAAAGCTGTGTCACAGGTCAGACCACGATCTCATTTGATCACCTCTGGCTGGTTTGGGCTCAGCGTGTCAAGAAACAGCAAGACTGCTCACAAATACAAACAATGTTGTTCTAAAATATTCAGGTAGTGTAGTCAGGAAAAAGAAAATAAGCATAAAGCCTTAGTCAGCAACTTTCTGCTACTTTATTCTAAGGCACTCAATAATCATGGTGAGAATGGCAGAAATTTCACTATGACATACAGCTGGAAACCTGAAACAGAAAAGGTCCCTGACCCCTGAAATTTGGGGCACTTGCCCAAGTTAATATTCAGTCAGCCTCTAGGAATTTAATTGTTCCTATTGTATACCACATATTAGCTTGCAACTTCTGCAGCTCTCAAATGCTTAAATTCAGTATATTTTGATTTATGTCAAGTTCATATGGTGCTACAAAGACCAAGGTCCTTTTCTGGATTACAGATGCCAACACCTGCAGCAAAATACCAAGCCCTACACTGATTTTGTCACAAAACCTCCTCTCACCTCTGCTTCTGTAAGAGTTTATCTTCATTTGAAACTTCCTACCTTCTGGTAAAGCCACCCTAAAATACCAAGTTGAAAATTGCAAGAGCAGAGTTAAAGTAAACAAAGTAAAAATAAGACTTTGTGTAGTAAAAGAGTAATTGCAGTAGTTATTTATTCCGGTTTTAGATGCCAGCACTCCCACCTCCCACCCACCTGAGCCACCACCAAGTGCTGAACACAACCCTCACAACCATAACAGGAGCTTTTAGTCTAGGGGAAGAGCTGAAAATGGAAAGCTCGTTATCATCCGTGGGGATCCTCCCCAGAGAACAGGCACCACGCAGAAACACACCCCAGAAACTTTGAGAAATAACCACTTGAGTGGAACAAGTTAGAACATTTTTCACTTCTATCCTGTGCTTTAGGAGCAAGATGTGGTTGCAGGCGGGAGAGCCATAAAATCCTCCTATTTTTGGCTGCCTGCATCCCAATTGACAGAAAACTCCTGACTGTGAAAACAGGAGCCCCTAACGCTGCAGCTAAGGGCTCACATCTCTCCAGGCAAAAGCAGGAGCAGAGTCAGAATCCAGCCCTCTGCCCAGGATGACAGAACTCAGGGCATTAGTATGCATTAAGGCACCGCCTGACTGTGGCCAAGCGGATGAGACCTGACTCTTAACAGAGCCAGTTTCCATCCCAGCTCACATTTAGGTCTCAATTATCTTATCTGCTCTGCCACTCGCATACTTTCCAGATAAGAAATGTTTTGCCTCTCTTTTGAAATAAGCTTTAGAGTTAAAACTGAAACCACATCCAATGTTAAGACGAAAAATGTACAAATTAAAATTCATTTGAGGGTAATCATTTAAAAATAAAATTCTACATATAGGTTAAAACTGATAACTAGAGTTAATTGACATGCTAAGTGAGTTTTAATAACAGTAGTACATTCTGCAAGTGGAAAGGGAGTGTTTTCTTGACTTCAGTTTAGGTCAACAATCAGTTCATCTGAAGTTGAGAAACTGCTGAAGAGTTGGAAGGAAAAAAAAAAAGCCTGTTTTCCTTTTCCAATCTATGACTAAGAATGAGGCAACGAAGGGAGGATCTAAGATCCTGAAGGCGATGGTAACAAGAGGTCATTAGTTAATTCCCTCAACGATTGATACTACTTCCTTTTATTAAATAACATCCAGTTTTTAATGATGTCAAATCTTTTTTTCTTCTTCTTCTTAACGATACAGCATACTTAAACTTTACCTGAACCAGTCAAAATAAGCAGAAACACCCAATAAATCCTGAACTAGGAGGCAGATTGTCATAAACCAAGTAAATAAAACTCATCTGATTTTTATGAAAAAAAAATTACAACGTTTACAGAGCCTATATATTCTGCCTTACAAATATTATGTTTCTTTGGCCTAACAAAAGCAGTACAAAACCTGGCATAAAGTCTGTTTTAGCCATTACATTAATGTTTATAAAGAAAAAAGAGAGGTTTTCATTAGAAGTAAAAGACACACCACCACCGTTCTGAGATTTAAATGAAGGTTCCTGCTTATTGCTTAAATCATTTTTTTGAAAAAGCTTTATCTATGGACTCATATCACCAACTATTTATTACCTATATTACTACAGCACTTGTGAACTTCAGTTCCTCTGTAGTAGGACCTGCAAAGCCACAGCAGAAGTGATGATTATAATCTCTTCAGAGCAGGCACCTAAGAGATGACTAGTTAAGGAACGCAGGCGAGCACAAGGAAATGGATGGCTGGAATTTATGATCTCTGTAACTGCACTTCAGTACACTTTCCCCTGTGCACTGGAAGGATCAAGGTTTACATTTTCTTCCTTCACCCACTTCACTAAGAAAACCTTCCAGAAGTCATCTAAAAACAAACAAAAAACCCTCAAAACACAGAAGAAAGGTATTTTGGCTCGTAAGACTGGATGAAAACTATATATTTACACACTGTTAATACCCCTACTTCCCACACAAGAAAGAAAGGATTTCAGTTTTAAGTTGTCATCCCACAGAGCAAGACGGAGCCCTAAGAAAACCAACATCCCTCTGGCTGGCTAAAAGGTTGGGTGAGCTGTGAAGGCAGAGCTGCTGCTGCCAGACATTCAAAGCTGGGTCAGGTAATCTTTGAAAAAGAAAAAACCTTCTCATCTCCCTTTAAACCTCCAGTGAGTTCATATATTCAGTGGAACGGGCACACACACAGCTTTGGGAAGAACGCTGGTTTCATTTAAAGGAATTCTTGGAAAACATACCACTACACCGCAGTAGCGCGTCCGACCCAAACCAGCAGCAGAGCTGTTTACAAACCTTCCTGCTCAGTGTTAGGCTAAAAATCCAAAGTCTTTTTGCTGTGTAATACATCAGGGCTCTGCGTTTAACAATTTTCAGCAGCACCATATGCTACGTCGTCCCATATATTCCATTGCAAGGAAGAAAAACATCATCCTGACGTGAATCATCAGTGACTATATTCTTGTAAATCTGGCTTAAACATTCACAACATTCAGGGGCAACCTTAAGTAAATCTGCTCAATTTTATGTCAGATTCTGTGCAACAGAATCGCAGATCCCTTTTTTTAAAAATTAAGGAAGAAAAGGGTTTTAATGTAGAGAGCAAGCATGTTGTTTGCACCTCTCCAGAAGCAGACTCACTGCGCACAAAACTTGGCACATGTTCATCAATCACAACCTAATAAAGACATCCTGCTCATAAAATGATGATAGTATCTGGCAGTTGTAACACCTTTCATCCTAAACTGCTTCACATGTGTGAAAATATGTACACTACATGCAGGATTCATTCCTCCCAGTGCTAAAAAGCAGTTAGTCTGGAACAGGGCAGCTGCCACGCTTTGTGTCACAGCCATTCAGGAGAGTAGCAAAAAACAAAACCAAAACAACCCCCTGGATGCATTTTAGGCTCCAGTGAAAAGCAGAAGGCAGTGGATAGTTTCCTAAATGGGAGCTTAACCAGGAGTTTGGGGTCAACTCTTAAAGTGACCATTCCTTAGGTGAAGTACAAAGAGCTTTTTCCCTCTCTTCCCAAACACAGCACAACCCCCAGGATAAAACTGCTTGTTCCAAAGCAAGTCACAAAGACCTGAGAACACAGCACGCCAAGGTCACCATTTGCCCTTCTTTTGAGGAATTACTTGTTCTCTCAGGTCATCCAGCATCGTAATTAAGAGAATGGCAGCAGAATGGGATGCAAATGGAGGGGAACTCACTGCTTGAAAGTTTTCAAGGCATCCTGATAAGGGTTCACCTGAATGAGCTACATCCTCCAGCTTTGCCCAGAGAAGCCCCAGGATCCAACCATGCCTACTTATACTAACATCCAGAAAGACTGAAATTAAGGCACTGAACAACCTGTGAGAATGTTCTTCTTTGCAAGTCTTTTGCAGCTAAGCAGGAAGGCATGCAACCATGTGTTCCCACATAACTATTGGTTTCATTAAATTTGAAATAAACCAGAGTCCAGTTTGACCTAATATCCAGGGTGGAGAAAAAATAGTAATTACATCAACATCAAGCTATTACCTGTTCAAGGGCATAAGTGCTTACTTCATTAACAACTCAGACAAACTAGTTTTGTAAGCTCTCTATATTAAATGTGAGATTTCCCTGCCCTTACAAATTAAACTAACAATTTCTTACACAAAGGGAAAGTCCTGTAAGACAACACAAACACAAAGATAAGCACATAAACAAGAAAACTTCCACCCTGCTCAAATCCAGCCCATTCTTTGCCATCCTCTGTAAGAACAAGCTCACCTGGACAGTGTAATTTGAACAATTTCTTTGAATTCACTTAACTTCTTTAAAAATAAATACTACCAGTACTCCAGGTTTCCTCAATCTGAGAGCAAAACCTTTGCCAACACAGTTTTCACATTTTCAAAAGGAAGTAAAAATTAAAACACTCATGATATAGTTCTACAGTATAAGGACAACCTGCCACATTAGCAGCATTACTCTGGAATGCTGTGAAGTGAGGCTTTACAAAGATCCAACAGTATCATAACTCGGAGGGCACTTGGACTTCCAACATCCTTCATTAGCTCAGGAGATGGATGACCACACCCAATTAATTTATTTTAATTTCTATTTCAACTTTCCTCCTCATTAATTAGGAGCTGTGGCTCACACAGATTACAGTTCCTGGCGTGAAACACCAACGAAGCCTGGAAGTGGTGGGTGCTCCACTATCTGCAATACAGCCAGCAGATCAAAATGCAAAGTCAGAATGTGGCTACTTAAAGAGGAAAAGAATTCCTCCTTTTTACCCCAAAAATACCTAAAGAACCCTGGATTTACCAGATCAATACTTTCTAAAACACATTTTGCTCAATCAGCCAAAACAAACCTAGCACAGTGATTTCAGAGGGTGATAAGAAGACAGTGTCAGGAAAACTCACCCAGCTACCCTTGACAGAACTACTGAACAAGCAGGTGCAATGGCAATTGCATCATGTTTATTACACAGTGCTGAGTTGAAGGCAATCAAATCCCTCTCCTTTAATCAATGGCCTTCAAATAAGGAAGTAGTTTGAAAATAAAAGGCATAAAATAAAACACTCTTTTGGGTTTACTTCTTTGCTTCCCCCCCCTCACTGTGTGAAAGCATATCTGTTAAAAAAGCTGAGTATGTGCTGAAATAGAATTTTTTTTCAAGTCTGCTTCTTGAATATCTTTGATATCAAAATTGCAACTTTTAATTAGATTCAGTTTGTTCCAAATGCTGGGACTGAATCATGGCGAGGTTCTGCTAGAAGAATATGAAGTCACTCTTAAAACAAAAGAACAGGTTTCTAAGTAAAAAATATAACCTTTGACACTCAGGTTTTCCTCCCTGTAAAATCAACAAATAAATAGAATGGGAAGTGTTTCACTTCTCATAACCTGAATGTTGCAGCATCCCACAAGGCTGCAGAACAACCTGTAACACAAAGCTGTAACTGCTCCCAGTCCAAACTGGCTGCCACCACCCTTTGTGGGACAAACCCCCCAGACACCACAACCCTTCTCTACCACAGCCCACGTCAGCCCAGCAAACTCCAGGCTGGCTACAGGCAAACATGGATTTCTCTTCCAGGCAAGACATGGGATTGGTGCAAGGGGACAGAGCCCAGTTGTGCTGAAAGACCACCCCAGCCTGCAACACAGTCTGAAAAATAACTGAACAGCCAAAGCCTGTTGATACAGGATCCATATTTAGAATGCACATAAGTAAAAACATCTCACCTTTCAAACTTTTGCTTTGCAAGGATCTTTTTCAACTGCTAACATAAAGCAAAAGGGAAGGATGTACAGAGAATCACTGCAAGCAGCACACGTCTGGAAGAGTTCGTTTGCCATCTGAAAACCTTCATACTGGGAAGGGAAGATGGAAACAACCTAGCTCAAGTTTTCCTCTGACAGATGCCAGGGGAAGTCGTATGATGAGTTATAGGCTAAACAAGAAATCTTGATTTGCCAAAACCTGGAGAAGCTATATATACATCAGTGGAGATAAGAACAGTTTGCAGGCTCACTGTAAGCACAGAAAAGAACTAAGTTGTCAGATGTCTGTATGAATTTCAGTGTTAAAACAGAGTTTGTGAATAGGTATTTACATTAAAACACGCCCTATAGCATTACATTCAGAAGTAGGTAGCTCACAGAAGTAATGTAGTTTTTAGACATAGAGAGGAGCAAGCAAAGTAAACTATTTCTCTCCATTAAAAAATCTATTACCAATGCAGAAATACCAACACACAAACTCTAGTAAATACAATACAAGAGATATTAAACTATTGATGGCTAGCAAAATAAGCTACAGCTCTCTAAGCATTGCAATGTGCCAAACATTTGTTGAAAATATGTAAGCAGACCTTGGAGAACAGCTGAGAGTCCACTTACCCTCACCCAAACACAAGCCCTGTGGTCAATGGTGTCAGCCCTGGGTGTGCTCCCACCCAGCTAATTTTTAATCCCATTGTGTGCTGCTGAAACAGCTTCTGCAGAAACAGCTTCTGCAGGAGCAGTGAGGATCATCCCCACCAAGCCCCAACCCTCAGCTACTTTCATCTTTTTTAGATCGCTGTCCTGTAAGGTAAGCAACATGCCTTGAAACCTCTTGGACATGAGGTGGAACTCAGCACAGCTCTCCCTGAGCAACTCTTCCTGCTCAGAGGCTTCTGCACAGCAAGGAGGCCCTACCAGCACCACCTGCTTTGCTGTTTCTAAACAACCACAGCAGGCTCCACGACATGCTGAGCCCCAGCACCCCACACACCTACGAGGTCAGCAGGCAACTGCTGGCCAGAGCCCGAGGACAACACCCTGGTTGCAGGCAGCAAATTTGAGACAGAGCTGCTCCATCCTGCCCAGGCTGGGTAAGTGACTGGAGAAAAGCTGCATGCTACTAGATTTTAAAGTATCAAAGTTACAGGATTAAGGAATTACTTCTGCTTAAGTTCCTGGAACAGAAAAAAAAAAGATATGTGGATATACAGATATAAAATTCTAAGGGTTTAGTACTTGCCTGGTATCCTCCTCCCTACTCCTTCCCCCACAAATACGAGTACTGGCAGGTGACATCCAGCCCCTACAGCAAATCATTCCTCCGTGCCATTAAAGGGACAGGTCCATCTGCTGAGCCCAGCCCTACGTCACTGCTCCCAACTCCGCTGAAAGAAAACCCACGGCGACCGAGCGCCGGTTTTCTCCGCGTTGTGGGCAGGC
>NW_008621029.1:25352-45612 GCF_000691845.1 Merops nubicus | reverse complement strand
TTGTTGGGCCTGGTCATTGGCAGAACCGGAGCACAAGCCCCCTCCCATTTATACAAATAAAAGCAAATAATGAGGTGTCTGGATGGGTTTTCTATGCCTAGTGAAGGGTTCACAGTCTTCGCTTCACTTAAAATTTGGTGTCAGCTGCTGACCAGGTTGCTCCCCATGGGTGAAGGTATGGGGCTGGCAGCAGAAGGGAATGAGGGCTGTTCTTCCACTTGCTTGCACAGAGCAGTGAGAGCCATCGACAGTCCTCTCTAATGTGAATGGCATTCATTATTTTTAAAAACTGCTGCTGAATTTCATATACACACACAGACGTGCTTGCTGGCTCTGTCTCTGTCCTGAAACAACCATCACATTTTCAGCTCCTACCAGTCCTGGAAAAGGCACACGAAGAAAAAAGTAAGGCAAATATTTGCACAGTTCAGTGTCAGGGTCATGGAGAAAAGGCATACTCAGAAAATATATAAGGTTTAAAGTGAGATTTGGTAGCATAAGGATATTACACTCTTCAGGATGCCCATAACCAGTCATGACCAATATGTTTTTAAACAATGTTAAACTGCACTTTCCAGGCCTAACTGCTGATGAGCAGGATCTCTCATCCGACATAGAGACCCCATAAGTAAAAGATTCCTACTGTCTCTCCTGGAAACTTGATATCGGACATAATTAAAGTCTGAGCTCAATGGCCCCTGCATCTGATTGAACATGGCAGCTCATCTGGCAATGCCAGATCTCCCAGGTCTGTGGAGGCAGAGCAGACGAAACAGGAAAACATAGATGAAACTATCAGAGTAGCCTTTAGCCAGTGAGATAGGGCTGTCGGTAACTAGTGACACTATCAGACCACCCTCTGGGCAGTGAGTTGGAAATAGACATTGGTAACTAGAAATGGTGGCCAGAAGTGTTCGGACTGCAGTGAGGATGCACACGGACACCAGCTGGGGGTTTCCAGCCTCTGGGCATCCACTGGGTATTCCACAAGGCTGCACCATAGGGAATAACTTCTCCAACACACTGAAGGTCTGCACAGCTGTTGTGGTTGTGCAAAGGAGCTGTCAAGTGTACAGAATTTTGACACTGGAGCCATCTTACTGCAAAACAGGGCAGCTCCTAGGAGGTTTACACTCCACTTGGCCTAAGTGGGAATGGTCCCCTTTGGCCCTGCACTGTGGAATGGCCTGGATGCAGTAGAAAAGCCATGACTTGGCTGGAAAGGCAGCTCTCATTGATGTCCATTGCTCTCGCTTCCCACCCTGAAGGACTTGTTTTTGTGCAGCATAGTGTTACTACATAGGGAGATATCAAATTCACTGTAAGTATGTTTCATCATTTGGAGATCACCTTTTTCTGCCCTTTTTTTGGTACCAGACACATGAGGTAATCCAATTACCTGTGGATAGGTTTGTGGTACCCAGAGTTACTTTGATACTGATCTGCCTCTTTCTTCCTGCAACACGTCAAAGCAATTTATCTGCACATTTGAATAAGTCATCCACGCAATCGCTCTCCTTCGGGGAGAAATTTAATTCCTTCCACAGGTTTGCTATTGCTATACACACATGCGTAAGTCACAGTTAATTGCATAGCTATCCCCATTTTAAAGCTAGAGAAGTCAACAGAAAATAACCCTTCACTTCCTAACCTGAATCAACATTTAAAAGATGTTAAAATTGAACCATTAAAGAAGACTTCTTCAGAGAATTTACATCTTTAAAGAAGGACGTTTCTCCTACAAGCTGTCTTTCCCCTGTTCCTGCACAGCCAAAGGGCTCTCAGTAGAAGTAACTTTGTGGAAGCCACATTAAGCAAAGCTCCCTACCCTTTCCTCTCGTCTGTGCAAAGCTTTGCTCAGAGGACCAAGCAGTTATTTTGGAGGGAGATTATATAGATATACACATACATGTGGAGGCCATCCCAGTGAGAGTGTGGGAATTAAAACAGCAGTTTCACACAGCACCTGCTGCCTCCATTGAAGGGAAGGAAAGGCGCTGGGTTCCTGACCTTGCTGATCAGGTTCACAACGACAACCCTGCTGAAGACTGACAGCAGGTAAAACGTGATGTCAGCAGGTCTTAAAAAACAAACTAGAGGAGCTTAATGGGATGTGGACTAGGGCAGGAAGCTATCAGAAACAGCTTTCCTCACTGCTCCCTGCCAGAATGATGTCTCCCAAGAGAAATCTGGAGAGAGGTGGGTCTCAAAGTGTCTCTGGCAGCTGGACAACAAGGACCAGACCAGTGAAGAAACACAGTCTCTAAAGCAAAAGGAAGAACTAATGATTGTAGTTCCTGTGTAACTGTTTGATTATTAACTATAACAATTACTGCACTACTACTGTTTTTTTCCAGTCTCATCATGGTGTCGCTTCCCTAATTGAGGTTATGATCTTGCAATCATTGCTCAGCCTCTGTGCTTACTGCCACAACCACTTGTTGCAGACCCAGGATGCTCCAGTGGAGCTCCCGGGATGGCGGGACAAGATGAAGAATCTCTCTCTGAGGAAGTACTACATAACTGGACTCATTGCCTGGCTGATTCTGTCTACCATGGCATAGTTCTCAAGTCAGCTCACTCTCTTCTTCACACAATACAATGTGAGCAAGTGCATTGGCTTGTTCCTCTCTCCAGTGGTTTGCCACCTTGGATCTTTGGTGTATGATTTAAGAGCAGAGGGAGGACTTTGGTTGCTGTTGGGCAAGTGGTCAGCAGATCAGAGTACCATCTAGGATGGACTGTGACAGAACAGGGCTGGGCTGAATCAGGGAAATATGGCAGTACTGATCAGTCATAAGCAGATATGGCAAGATAGAATTCTCTGGGGTATAAGTCATTCAGAAGTCTTCTGAGTACCAAGGTCAGCATGCACAGGCAGCTCTTCTGCACTTCCTCCTCTATCTGGAATGGGTGTAATAACCTCTTCTTTTCATACCACTAGGGAGATTGATGTAGGGGCACAATGCAGGACCCGCTGCTCTGGCTCTCCATCATGAGAGCATCCTCTTGTGATGCTTAGGAGCAGCTTTTGGTATAGCATTTGCTGGGCTGCCCCACAAGCTGGCTGCCCTGTATTCCACACCCTGGGCCACAGATAATTTCAGCCAGTACCAAATGTTCTCCTACGTTCATTTCACATGGAAAATATCCCAAAGGAAACTCCCTTGTGTATCCCTGTGTCTTCAGTTGCTTTGGTGAGTGGCAAATGATCAGTTCCTGAAGTTTCATTGGCAGTCTGCAGGACAGAAAACATCTGCTCCGTGCAGTGACTGAAAGTATGATTTTCATACCCAGATGCCTCTTCACTGCCTTTTCTAGCAGTGTTCCTTGCATAAAAAGTGCCTTGTTTAAGCCAGCATAGCCAACAGTGAATGGAGCATGAGCCAGTGCTCTGTGGAGGACATCAGAGTGAGATCTGGAGTGGCTCTCCAGATAGAGGAGCAAAACCACAGAGTCACAGGAGTGGGAAAAGTCAAGGGACCAACTCATGTGCTTTTCTTTCTAAGTACAAATATTTTCTCAGAACCATACTGGTAGATTATAGACTTTGTAAATTCTGGAAGTGCCAAAAGTGCTCCATGTTGTCCTTGGATAAAAGGCTGGGCAAACTGATTCTACATAAAGGCTTGGTCTCATAATCTTGTTTTTCGTTTACTTCAAACAATATATTTTGACATGAAGACAGGAGTAATACACCTCCGGCAGCCTCTCTGAAGAGATAATCCATCAGAGATGCAGAAATCTCCCCATCTTTTCCTTTGACATGTGACAAAATTGGCTTCCACAAGCTCCATCCAATCCATGTCTGTCCATCTTCTCCCTACCACAACAGCTGGCTGCTGGTTGTTAAATATATCAGTCATCAAAACTCAATTCTGGCTGTCAGCATTGCTTGAGTCTCTTAAGAACTGTATAGTGTTTCTTAACATGCCATGGTGTTCAGAGACATTAAGCCCCTGTTATGGCAGCTGCTTTTTCCACATCCAGAGGAAAAATGAGGGGAGGATGAAAAGAGCAAAGCCCATAGTCTTTGGTAGCTGATGGCAGGACTTAAACCTCAACTTTTATCATGGCATGGGGATGAAGATCAATATGGGCCTCACTTTTTCAATCTGCATCCACAAGATACCAGAACAAGGGATTGAACTTGGTAAAGCATGTTCTTTCTCCTGCCTCCCTGCCTTACTTTGTGTTAAATTCCTGCTACTCCAGTCTATAACCTTGCATTCAGCTGCAGTTCAAGGACACTGTAGTGATAGGAATATGTCCAGAGCAGGGCAACAGAGATAGTGAAAGGGATGGAAGGCAAGTCCTGTGAGGAGCAGCTGAGGACTTTGGTCTTGTCTAGCTTGGAGAAAAGGAGGTTGGGGGGTAACCTCATTGCTCTGCACAGCTTCCTGAGGAGGGGAAGTGGAGAGGGAGATTCTGAGCTCTTCTTCCAGGTATCCAGTGACAGGATATATGGGAATGGTTCAAAGCTGGGCCAGGGGAGGTTCAGGCAACACATTAGGAAGCATTTCTTTCCTGAGAGAGTGGTCAAACACTGGCACCGGCTTCTTAGAGAGGCAGTTGATGTCCCGAGCCTGTCAGCGTTTAAGAGGCATTTGGACAATGTCCTTGATAATTTACTTTAACCTGGTCATCCCTGGACTGGTCAGGCAGTTGAACTACGTGATCGTGGTAGCTGCCTTTCGACTGAATGATTCTATTCTATTCACAGAAGTACTGAAAAAAAACTGACCCAAAAAATATAGTTTTGAAAATGCATGGGGTTTCCATTTAAGGGAATAAATAGGGAATTAAGGGAATAGCTCCAACGATAGTCCAGAAACAAAGAAACAAACAAAAAAAAAACCTGAAAAGCTATCTACTCTAAACAAGAGCCATTTCTCCACAGACAGAGATGAGCCAAAATCAGTAAACACTATACAGATCCTGCCAAACCTTTTGTGTACAACATCAGACCAATTGTCCATTCTTTAGTTTGCATAATCCAAACCCAGCTGGAAGAGTCTCTTATAACCTGATGCTCCCCACTCATGCATGAGCAGAGAACCTGAGATCTTCTGCCCAATGATCTCGAAACTTCAGCAGCACAGCCACCACCACCTGACAACTACAGCCTATGTTATTAAATCAAAATCCAAATCGTTTCAATGACAATTGGTCTTAGTTCCTCCTTCCCATTTTGACTCAAAGACTTTGTGTTAATACAAAAAGCTGATGCAGAGTTTCCACTCCAGTGTTTTTTATGACTTCACACATCCTTCTGTACCTGCTGTTTTCTTCCATTAACTACAGAAGAGCATGGTTTTTCATGCTGAATCACAGGATATAGTTCCATCAAATAGTTTCCATGTTATTACAGCCCACAAGAACAATCTGAGAACTTTATGAATTACAGCAGCAAACTGAGATTAAACTGACAGTTTGGGATTTCTTTTTTAAAACCATCTACTGATTATTTTTTTTATGATTGAGCTGTGAAATCATTTAATCACATAAAACACAGATAAAGCTCTAGAAAATAAATAATTTATAGTTAATATTCAGTTAAATAATCTAGACAGCTGACTTAATGAATTATTTAGTCAAAAAAATAGGTATTAACCTCCAAAAAAACCAACAAATGTTACTACCTAAATGATGAGCATTGCTGCAGACGCAGTTTTAGGCATATTATTGCTTCCATAATCCCATAAACATGGGATTGAGATTCCCCAGATCCCACCACCACTGTTGTTCCCTGCTTGGAATTGGAATAGTGAAAAAAATCCGGAAACAATGTACTTACTAAGCCTCAAAACAATCAAGATGTATGTAAATTATGATGCTCCAGGAATTAATCACTCCAACGGATGGCTGGTAGCTTGTTAATAAGAGCAAAGCAGACATTTGGTTTTGGGGTTTGTTTTATTTTTTTTTTTTTTTTTGGAATCCCATACCTTGAAGACAAGAAGAATGCCAAGGTATTGCCAAAAATGGGATTGCTGCAGTGAAGGGGTCTTACTACACACTAATGACTAAAATTATCTGGAACACCAGAGACAAACCAGTTGGGGAAATTCCAACTCAATTTTTTCACACTTCCTTATTCTCTGTCCTCCTATAACCTCAAATCTAAACAGCATTAGCCAAAGGGGGATTTGGATATGGACCCTGACTTAACAGGCTAGCTCATGGTTGGGATAACAGCTACACTAAGAGCCACAGACCTCGCACTAGAGAGGCTTGCAAAGCAAACATTTGCTTGCAAAGGAGCTCTTGGATCCTGGGAAGCAGAACTTCAGCTTCCCAAAAGATTTGAAAGTTGGCCTTTTAATAAAGAGTCTTGAAGATGAACTTCCTTTAAATATACCTTTAGGGCTGAGAGGCTAATGTGTATGGGGCCCAGATAAACGTTCACTCTGTTATGAACATAAGCACAAACACACATTACACACAGTGATTTGGTAAAGCCTCAGAGAACATTTTCATAGTCGGCTCAGACCCCCAGGCCGTGGTGTGACTTGTCAAGGGGCACAGGACCTGTCCTGCACAAGGGAGTGCAGATGAAAGCCTCAAGCCAGCAAAGTCTGAGCTACTTCCAGAAGCAACATAAAATCATCACCATGACTGGGCAGAGGTAATTAGCGAAGTGGTGTCTCTCTACTGCTTCTGGGATCTCTCTGTTATCTTCACTGACCATAGTCCTGTCCTATGAAATTTAGTATGGGATTCTAACAGGCTTCTGTTCTCTCTGATCAGAGGTAGTTTCAAGCTTCAGTACAGTGTGGTTGTGCATCCTGGCTTTCTGCTCTGCAGAAGGCCACAACTTCTAACATATTAATTTCTAAATTTAATAACCCACAACTTCACTAATGCTATAAGTAAGCCACAACCTGTAGTCTAAATTAAAGATTGTGAACAAAGTAGGACAGAACCAAATTCCAATAAATAACATGCCATGAATAAACTAATAAATAATACACTTTCACAAATCCCATCTTGCAAGGGGTTTTTTCTGTCTTCTTAAAGGACAGCTAACAGATAAATATCACTGTGACAGTCTCTCTCACACTGCAATGGAAGCAGTTATTAGAGCTTCCATTCAGTCAGCACTTCCAAAGGAACATCTTGGAAAATACAGATTTTATAGGCACTTAGGATGTATTCAGAAGGACCAAACAGAGATGTACTGTTTGTGGTGCTGTGCCACTGAGGGCAGGCTCCCACAGGCTTTGAGCCCTGTAAACAGCTGCTGATGGAGAGCAGTTGACTGACCTAAGTCTTACAGCAGAGGAGAAGGAGAGCTGCAGAGCTGACCAGACAGGACATCAGGGGTCTTGGCAATTGAAAACAGTGCTGGGAATATAAGAGGCACTCTGTTCAGGTGGCAAAATATCCATTTGCGTCTACTTACCCCACAGAGAAGCCAGCATGAGTAAAAAAGAAATAGCATGGGTGGGTATTTGAGGATAAAAGGGCTAGAAAGAACTTTCTACATAAATTACTGCTCTGTGTTGATAAATAATCCATCACCTTTCATCCCTTTTCCTTGCTACAACTTACAGTGGTGGGAGGTGGTACAGGAGATGCTAAACCCTTTTTTGGAGACTTCCTTGAGGCACAAGATACTTAAGCCTGCCTTTAAAATTATGAAGTGAGTTCATAAAAAAGCCCACACTTTTGTGCTTTAGCTATAAGATAATCAATAGGAATTTTCTGCTGCACAAGAAACACGCTCTCTCCCTCTTGCCAGCTTCTCCCACACCTCTGGTCTTCATTCCTATCCACCTCTTGGCTTAGTTCATAAATTGGCTTTTTGGGTGGTTGAACTTACCTTGACATTCACCAAATACACCTGGAAGCATTGACAAAACTAGGAAAACCCCTGCTGTTTGAGCAAATAACAAAGCCTTTATATTGGGCTCTTAAGCAAGCTGACAGAACACCGCTCAATCTCTTGCACAGCTTTGTACCAGTATAATGTTACACGACTGTAACAGCCTTTTCTTCTATTCTGGTAATTCTAGTAATCTCCTCCTGAAATATATGCATAATAATCATAACATAATATATCGATACATATTGCAAACCAGTGCATAGCATATTCATCACTTCACCCTCAACCATATAGATGGAGTTCACTAGAAGTCAAACCCACTGAACAAACATTACTATGCAGTTGGGTTAACTTGCTGTTTTCATATGGTCTGTGTTGACCATATTAGTAGACATCTGACATTAAAATCTAAATTAACTTGTTCCTGTGTGCCATATCTCAAACCATAATCTGGCTGGCAATATACACTCCCTGGACAGTTCAGAAGTAGAATTCATTTGCAGATTTCTTTGGTTCATAAAAGTTTCAATACTCTGCCAATCTATAAAATAACTGTTTTACGTGAATCAGGAAATGGCATTTCTGACTGGAGAAAGCCATTTTAAGCTATCGTATCATATTGCCTGCTTGATTGAAGGGCATTTGTGTTGGAGCAAATCTCAGGGTATTTTGAAAATATAAACACAATGATTGCTCCATAAAAATTATCTGTGCACTCTAAATTAATACATATCTCTTGGTTGCATTTTATATGGTAAGGTATTTTACGGGGGTTATCATGATGATATATGAATGGCAACATGACCAAGACTAAAGGGCAAGATGTTCCATTAGGGTTATTTTTTATTGCATAGAAAAAAAATTACTTCCCACACAGGAAATGCTTCAAAATCTAATTATTTTGTATAATAGGCCCTTTCTCTTCTTCCTCTAGGTAATATCAAATACTGGAAGAGGATTCTCTGCTTACATGAATTTTATCTTAATGAATTGCCTAAACTTTTCAAGAAAATATGTTTTTATATATAACTTTTGAGCACAGACCCTTAATTAACAGCAGGAATGGTTATGAACTGAAAACAAAGCCAGTTAATGGGTCTTCAAATTACATTTAGAGCAAATTGCATTGGCATTAAGATTCCTGAACTGAAGTAAATATCTAGTCCCTGAATTATGTGCAGTGCCACATATGTCAGGAAGCCAAATGTGGAATAAAAAGCTTAGAGTATTGCATTATCTAGGAGCACATTCTGCACATGGCAGGATGAGTATCACCTCTGTGGCATGGTACCTCTCTTCCCACTCCTGTTCTTCCCACAGGGCCAGGGAGGAGATCCTGGGAAGGAGGAAGACAGTGGCCTGAGGATAAGGACAAACGTATTTTCACTGTGTTGTGAATATCCTTTCAAGGATCAGCAGTAGGCATATTAATCTTTCAACTAACCTGCCAAAAATATCCGGAAGCCTTTAGGGGGGAAAAAAAAAAGAATCCATGGAGTTCATTTCTGTTTCTGCATTTTTAGGGTCACTTACATCTCTGTGTGTCAAGTGTTGAAGGTTAAGTATCAAATTCGCTTCTTCCATGAAGATTTTTTAAATGAACTCATTTGCTCTTATGAGGCAGAACTTTAAGAAACATTTCAGACACCCCATGACAAGTGACAAAGTTCAGACCCGTTGATACTGCGGCTGTCACTAGCACTACATCTAAGTCCAGCTATGCCAGCCTGCTCCTGAGCCAGAAGCTAGGTCAGGAGTAAGAAGCCATGTAGCCATAGACTGCACACAGCACACCACCCTCAGGTCTTCCAGGAGACTCTTTGACATCTATCCTGATCTTCTCACTGGAGACTCAGAGGGCTTGCTGATGCTTCTCTGGCTGTCCTCCAAGATCAGCTGGCCAAAGAAACTCAATGCTATAACCTTGATTAGGTCTACAAATTTTGCCTTCAGAAGATGTGATCTCCACCATCAAATGCAATTGAAATCATCCATGTGTTTCTGTTCCAAGGATTATCTCTCTCTCTCTCTCTCTCTCTCTCTCTCTCTCTCTCTCTCTCTCCCTGTGCATATGCAGGAGAGAGGAGCGGCAATGGATCCATGCTTCAGTTTCAGTTCTGAATGAAGATAGGATGTTGTTTTAATGAAAGGGCTCAGTGTCCTCTGAAGGAAAAAACGTACAGTATCAAAAAAAAAAAATACATCTCAAGTACATCCACAAAGATCCCTCTCCTGTGGAGGAATATGAGGAAATTTTCCACTGGAGGCAGTCAGGTGTGCAGGTCTGTGCTGCACAGGGGGCAGAGGGCACTCCCACTGCAGTGTCTGGGAAGGGATCACCTGGCACCTCCTAGGGCCTCTGCCTGTCTTGGAGGAGACAAGTGGCCACATCATTCCTTATTTGTCTTCACTCCTCCATTATCTCTTCCACCTTTTCAGAAGTAATATGCACTTCTAAATGTGAATGCCTCCCTTCTGCTTCAGGTCTTCAGTATCTCTGCACTGTCTCTATTCTCTTTCTACAGAGAAGGTTTCTTCATCACCAAAGGGCAATGATTATTCTTTGTTCTAGAAACAGTTTTATGTTTCTTCCTTTCAAGTAGTTATTAAAACCTCAGATTATTTTCACACCACTTATTTAGAAAGATTTAACACACAGCTCTTCCTGCAGGAGGTAAAGTCAGCTTTGGCTGCTTTTACAAACTACTTTTCTAGAGAAATTCTGGCCAATTAATTTCAGATACCAGCACTTCTATTTTCTTTTGTCCTCTGTGCCCCATCTCCAGGTTTCTAAGCACCAACCTTTACATTTTTTCATTTTCCTTCAAAAGGGCAAGATATCAAATTCACTGCTGATGTAAGTGGGTGCAGCTGTAATTAACTCAATGGGGTTATAGCTGCCTATGTCAGCAGTGAATTTGGCTCAACATCCCTAGTGAGCAAAATGTCACATTACCTTTGCTGAGAAGGACATTTCAAATAAAATATTAGCAAAAACAATTAACTTCAAGCCATTAATCCCACTGAAGCTACATTCAACCTGCTAAGGATTGAAGTCAATTCCCAGTAAATGTCTTGGGCTTAATAGATTGTGATGCTTTGGTATGAAATATATTATTGGATGACACTGAATTAAGCAGCATCATATTGTATTTCTATACATAAATTATATTTTAGCACACATCTGACAACTTTTGACTATAACACTTAAGAAACAACCAGCAATGGAGGAGATCATACAGGACATTACATTATAAAATATCTATAAGTTTTGCAAATATGTATGACTCTAATATTACACTCAGTTATAACAGATTTTTGTATTTCATTAGCATCCCATTTTACATCAACAAAGATGGAAGATTTATAAATAGCATGAATCTCTAATTCATTCCCTTTGGTACAAAACAGGTAGCAACAAATCTGGGTGAGTGAGAGGTAAGAATGTAGTATTGCTCTCAACATGGTCATTACAGTTACAGAAGAAAAGGAGTCAAGATGTTATCTATAGAATTTGAAAGCCCAAGTTCATCTCCCTGCTAGGCTTCCCTCAAAAGAGCTAGCTCACAGCCAGGTGCACATGAACCTGCAACTCCACTACTGAACTCTTGGGTGCCCTTTGCTTTGCAGTGTTGACAAAACCCAAGTGGGGGGTGTGTGCTCCTGCTTCAGAAAAAGGATAAAGTTGTCAGATTCTTGTAGGTCAAACACTGCTGTAGGCAGCCAGAGGGAAATGCTGGAGATAGAGATGGGTTTTGAAACCCACCCTCTTGAGGATTGTCACTCTCTCTGCCTTGCATGGAGTGATTTCTCTCCTTCAGGATTTGCAGCCCTAAACCTGCCCTCAGAGTTAAGTACCTTAACCCTTTCTTCTAATGTCAAAGGAATTGATAAAAATTGTATTTATCAGAAAGCCAGAAGAGAAGGAGTGGAATCATGAACTCTGACTTCCAGTTCCTCTCTGGACAATCCACAGGGGAGAGAACTGAATTTGAGTTCTTACATTCATCCAATAGGACTTTTGCTCTCCTGCCCTCCTTACAGGTGCAAGGGCTAAACACTACATTTTAGAGTCATGTCTCCCTTTCCTACTGAATATTTGCTTAGAGCATGCAAACTGCTACAGCAGGAGATGTGAAAAGAAAAACCTTTCCTTTACTCCAGACTGCTCCTCAATATGATGGTCACTTCTTTTTGGTTTGGTTTTTTTTTTTTTTTTTTTTTTGAGCAGGAAAGAAAGGCCAACTCACAGAGAACAGAACTGAATAAAGGTCACTTACCACTTAGGTTGGCTGCTGAAACTAAGAATCTCAGTATTTTAATTGCAGTACTCTCTCAAAGGCAAGCACAGCTCCCCAGCTCCATGTACATAGCCTGGCCAGCCAACACAAACATTTGCACATTGCTTAACGTGGATAAGGTTGAATCAAGGGGAATAAAGTTCTACAGGAGCAGAATATTAACAAAAGAATTCCAGAAAATAAAATGTACCAGCTATATTTGGACATCAGGTGAAAAAATATTGGCCCAAACTTGCAGTATATGATCAATGACCTGAAATCTCTGTCTCGCCCATTTTTCGTAACTATTTTCCGAAGGAGAGAAGATCCTGGCTACCTTGAGGTCTTTCCCCATGTATCCAGAAAGGTCCAGGACAGGAGGTTTGTACATACAGCTGACAGGCAAGCAGGCAGGAGAGCTGCCTGGCTAATTTCTGTACTCCAGGGTACAAATATTTTTGTCCCCTGAAAAGATATCTGAATATGATAATGTCCAATATTTAATATTGACCTAAATTTTACTACTCCTTCACCGTGAGCTGCTTTCTGTTCTATATCAAATCAATTGAAGACAACAACAAGTATATCATTAAAACTTAAATTCTGCAGCAGTATAATATAAAATGTATTTTTCAGAAACTCTTCCCACTCAAGGAGTGACTGTAATTGCTAGCGCTTGCAATGACTGTTCACACAGTGAACTGATGAAGTGTGAGTACAGGTGGGTGTTTTAACCTCACAGTATACTTTCTGATGAAGCAACACACTACACAGCTCTCCTGCGTAAAATTCAGGTCTATTGCTGTTTTCAACATCTGCAAGTATTCTGCTGAGATATACCCAAATTTTTTTTGTTTTAATAATTACTTCTGACATGTTACTTATCAGATTTCATGCCTACTTAGAGAATAAATTAAACAGTCAGTCTTTGTTAGAAATACAGCTGAGGAATGAAAAATTCTAACCCCTAAGCGCTGCTCTAGGTTGGACCCTAAACCTTTTCACAACCGAAAACTCATGGCGAATCTGAAGAAAGGATCTGTGATGAAGGATTTGGGATCAGACAAATCTGCCTCCTAAGTTCAGGGCTACACTGCTCCACTTTGGCTCCTGAGTCTCTGAGATGGCATGGGGAAGCCTCCTGGGACATCCCATGGCAGCATCACTGCCTGGGCGTCTGGCCAAGATGGAGTGCAGAGGAGGGAGAGAAGAGTGTGGTCTCAGTCCAGTCCTGACTTACACTCGTGACCATGGAGCCATGGCCTGAGAAACACTCCAAGATGCCATAGCTGATGTGCTGCCTGACAGCACAGCTCTGCCATGTTAGATCAATGAACATTTTGCAATTGATTTCTGGGGTAGCTGTAATAGGCCATATGGTTTCACCCATCAATTGTTTTAGTACTCACCTCATTTTAAGCACATTAGCTACTTACGGAAGCAAATGGTACAGTTCAGATATTTAAAATGAGTTATGTTATTAATACTTTTTGATTAATTTGGGCCTTAATGAACATCATTAATGAAGATGAGCTCCTCTGAGATTTAAAACATCTCACACACCCTTGCAGTCACTTGTGTTCAGCAGAAGTCCCTGTTGCCACCAGAAGAAGGCACTTCTCCCTTTCCAAAAAGCTGGTCCTCACTGTGTCCCTGGTGCTGGGCTTGCAATCACACGGCTGTGTAGTGTGCCTGTCCATCACTGCCAGTCTGGACCAGTTCCCTGCACAACACTAGGCAGGCAGAAGACAGAAACAAGCTGCTGGGAGTGGAGGCAGATAAAGGTGACAGGTGGTACCACCTCTTCTGGCAGCAGCACAGGCACGTGCCATATTGAAAGGACCTAAAACCACAGTGCAGCCAAATCAAGGACAAACTTGCTTGTTAAATGATTGGAGGGATTACCTGATAAAAAAGCATCCAATGTGTCTTAAGATCCCTTTACCAGGGAAAACCTGGAGACTTCAGCAGTTGCATGGTCTGTCATGAGTGCATTTAGACCTAACATTACCTGCAAACAACAGCATATATAATTAAGAAAGAAACAAAATATTTTATATGGATATCACCTAGTGACAAAGGGCTGTGATTTCCATGTGCCATTTTTGATGGAAATAATATGCACATTCTGGAAAGAAAATCATGCTAACCAAGTGCTAGATGTTTTGCTTTTCTGTGGACTTTGTGTTTAAAACTCACACTCACATTGGGAAGAGTTTCCAAAAACATTTTAATGGTTCTGGAGACTCTGGGTGTGATGCTAACCAGAGGCTTTTAGTGAGGAAGAAAATTATATAGCAAATGTAGCACAATCAGAGCGGGGCACATGCACACAAGGTAGCACAACGAGGCATGTACAACGAGCATCAGTGGCTTCAAGGTCAATGCCACTGTGTACTTGTGGTTCACCAGAGGCATAGTTCTGGATGCCCAGCAGCTCAGACACAATGGTATGAAAGTGAGGGAGAAACCAACTATGTTTTTCAGCTGGATAAGGGGAGCCAACAGTGTATGAGAGAAACAACGTTTTCTGCACAGCAGCCCTGTAACTAGTTGATTGATCTGCTGTCCTTTGAACAGAAGGGTGAAGGCTGTGTTCATCTGCGGCCTTTGCAATAATATGCAAAGGGACTTGCAAGTGGAAAGCACAGGAAGGAAAAAACCTCTGGATGAAAATGTCTCTAAACATGGTAAATTGTTATGTAGCCAAGCACAGTGATATCACAACTCAAGAGAAAACTAATGCCACCATATTGCAGGCCTTTTAATTGAAAAGTGTTCCACTGGAAAACTGTTAGGCATTCATTTTTTTTAAGCATTACACTAAACTGTTCAACTCTAAAAGGCGTAAGAATGATGCCAAGCTATCACAGCCAGTCAGTGGTTGTGTTCTGCACTGGTAGCCTCACGTCCACGCCCAGCCTTGCTTGCAGCAGCGTCAGCTGAACAGCAGAGGGCCCGCAGCCAGACGAGGCGGCGTGGCAGCAAGAGCAAGAACCGGTTTGGGTTTGGGTTCGGGGACGGGCAGCGGCACGGTCCTGTTCCCCAGCCACGGTGGGGACACCCGCAGGCAGAGCAGGCAGTGGGAATCCCACGGCTCTGCTCAGCACCAGTGTATAACCTCAAGAAAATTAGCAAATAGTTCCTCCTAAGACCAGGCATGAAGTCCCGTCTGTGGTGAAATCAACACCAAAGGCTCTGAACTGCACTTGTGCCACTATTTCACCTGGTACCTCCAGTGACTTACGCCGCTCCTGAACAGGGTTCTGAATCAGTTTGTTTATTAATCTCACAACACAGATTACAAGGAGAGGCTGCTTGAAGGCACTGCAGTGTGCATTTTGTAGGGACTATTTCATACGTATTTCATCATTTCAAACCTATTGTTGATTATCATGTGAATATTGCATTAACTTTAGTTTTGGAAAACTCCTAATGGTTGTGATTCATTAATATAAATATAGCTAAAGCTATACTTGTTCACTTTCTATAGACTTAGACATCAATATATTGGAAATATAATGGAAAATGAAGAAAGGGTGAAGAGCAAGGAAAGAAAGTAAAGAGATTTGCAACAGCCCTCTGTATGGAGGGGGCTAGCAGCAATAGCATCAGTCTGTCTCCAAGGATGGAGAGGCCCTTAAACAGCTATAGGTGACAGTGTAACAACCTGAGCCAGAGCACCAGTGCAAAGAACTTTTAAACCAAAGAGTGTGGAAAGGTAAGAAAATTAACTCCAGACGTAGGAAAGACTCACAGTGTTTTATATTAGATCAACAAGAGTGAAGCTCCTCACTGAGAGCCTATCTGAAAGTGATTTGTCATCTAATGACTTTCCTGAATGAAGCAGGTCCATTGATTACATATAAACTATGCAGAACAAAAATACAGTGTATTTTCTTCCATAACACTGACTTTCAGATCTACTTAAGTGTTAGACTGTAAATAAAATCTCTTTGAAAAATAAGTTTCTCTGAATGCTTTACCCAGTGAAGTGGGTGAGAGAAGCTCAGCTCTCCCACAAGCATCTGCAGCCTACCCTGTGGAACCCCAAATGTCTTCTCACAAATGAAGCTCCCAGACAGTGAACAAAAGAAAACAGCATGAAAGAAAAAACTGCATGTCAAAGAAATATTAGGAAAACTCTCACTTGGGAGGGTATAAACTGCTGATAAGAAGACCAATCTTATTTTAATTTTTTAAGAATAATGAGTGGATGAAATTAAATACTTCTTTTCTAGTAGTAAAGTGTCTGTATTCAATAGACAGGTAACAAGAAAACATGATTATTGTCTGAGCCTCAGATTGTCTGAAATCTGGCGAGTTTCAAAAAATTCAGTGGGTAAGGCTTCCTTCCAAGCAGATGATAGGAGATATTTCTGCATTGATTTTGTTCAGGTGGATTTTCCTAAATGGGGTCACTGTATAAAGATTTCTGCTTTACAGGCAAAACCTCTTTTTGCTCATCCCTTATGCATGTACCATTAGCCTCCACTCAAGTGACAGTGGATTGTTTGCTGTGGTAGGGGCCGTGGTTAACACTTGTCCAGGACCATCAAAATGATCCCACTTATGTAAATGGGCACAACCAATGTGTTGATTAATTTGAAACAATACATTTTAGGCACAAAACAGGCATGCAGAGTGTAGAGGTTTGTTAAAGAAAAAACCCTACATGAATGTACTTTAGTGGAGCTGCATTGCAACTGTCAGTAACGAGGGGAAATAGATTGATAGGTGTGACTTGTGAACTGCTCACTGCAACTGTAGAAGAAAGGATCATAGAGACCCCACAACCTACCTTATATTCCTTTCTTGGGAAAAACGTTCTTCTAGCAGCAAAGGACTCTTCGTTTTGTCTGGACAAGCACCTTGAAGTGACTGGAGCATAAACTGTAAGCTTCCTCCTAGTCACCTCCAGTCCAGGCAAGCTCAGAAACATCTCTGAAGTCAAGTGTCAAGACTGTTACTTCACTACTTGGCTCTATCAGTTCAATAACATGTGCCTTTCCAAATATAAATAAATGTTTCATGAAGTTTTACTGTATTCACTTACATATGTACATTTATTTTGCTTATAACCGAGAGCTTGCTAATGCTCCTGTATTGCTTGGAGAATGTTCCAGTTGGTTAGATTTTCACCCAAACACGTGAATTGAAACCTCAGGCAAAACAAGAACTGCCTCTCCTACCTTTTAGGGATTAACAAATAGTTCTTGCCCTGCTAATGCCATTTCTAACAGGGCTACACTGTGAAGAGCAATTAAGACTAAATGGCCACTTGCTGAGAGCTGTGGAAGAAAAACTGCAGCTTGAGGCATTTGCATTCTCCAAATAAAGTGCAGTTGCCTTACTTTGGTGTTAAAAAAAGAAGCTTAATTTTTTAATCGCTTAGTATATTAAAAAGGAATTATTCCATTCACAGCAGGGAAATAGTTTTTGGGAGGGATTTTATTTTCTTAATATTTATTTTTTTTTAAATAATACTTTGTAGATTTAAAGGCTTCTGCTAACTGACAGCACTGAAGGTGGGAGTTTCCCATCCCAGAGAGACGCTGTGACAGGTACAGCCGCAATAACCTTGCTGCACTGCCTCACCTGTAGCTTACAGAAGCCATCTCAGGGCTAGAAAGAGATTTTTCCATTTTGTTCATGCCCGGCCAGTCTGTCAGGCAAATACTGGTTGCATTATATAGCAATGCAAATTAAACTTAGGTAACTATTACATCTCTTCTTAAATATTCCTGAAGGGCCTGGCTACCCATGAAATGTCCTCCCTTTTCAGTTATGACCCAGTGTGAAGCATACCTGCTGCCCCTCTTCTATGGTGATTGAAACAAGTGCCACCTGCAGTAAGCTACAACTGTATTGAGGAGGTCCTTACTTGAGAGGAAAGGTCACACTCACCCCACCGACTGGCAACAGAAGAAGGAGTCTGTTAAAGTTATAGCAAATTATGAGTTCCAGAATGGTTGAACCTGAGGACCACTGTCCCGCACAGTTGGCAGTTCGTTGCCTTTCAATCATGCTAACGTTGGGATCCTGCTTCCCCCAGTTTCACCTTCTAAACTCACCACCACTCCACCAGTGCACATCTTCCCAGTGCTGATGTTAAGCCAGCTGCATGTCATCCAGATGTCCACATCCCTTGGTTGCTGCTGAAAAGCTAGTACCCGTTCTCGTTGTCTGTGGTTTAGCCACCACAGGCCACAGCAGGGTCAGCAGCTGCTGACATCAGCCCGACCTGAAAAGGTTTTCTCACCAAAAGCCTTCTGAAGTCCTCTCTAAATGGGAACAAATCCCTTTGTGGGAACCAGGCTCAGTGCAAATTGCCTGGACTATGTTACAGGAAAAGTGAGAGAGACATCTCTGGTCTCAGCTGCTTGGCCTAATCCCAGTCAGAAAATAAGCTCAAGAGGATTCCAGGTTTTTTGGGGGAGGGAAGCCTACACTTATAATGGCGGATAAAGAGTGTCCAACTAAGGTATCAGCTGCAACCTCTACGTTTCTAAACTCTGAATTACAAGACACCTTCAGCTCCAACAGAAGGAACTCTGCTAGGTTTTCTAGGAAAGCCAATTGTTCTTCCGACACTTCCTTATTGAAATGAGGTCCACACAACAACCAGTGCTCACATCATTTCTCTACAGACTTTAAAAGCATGAATGCCTAAGGGTTTGTCTAAACTAATTTTATATCACACACCAAGAATTTTTAGCGTGAGTTTTTCTTTGTCTAAAACATTTGGAAATAGGTAACATATCAGTACACAATATTGTCTGTACGTACATTTACATCCATTTTACTTGCTAAGTCCATTCTCTCCCTCCACAGAGATCAAGACCTGAACTTCCTTTATCCACCATTGCAGGTAGTCTCAGAATCATTAGCTCTTTGCACCCCAACATATCCCCTGTCTAGTGGCCTAACCCAATGAAATTACACTAGCCAACATAAGCATTTCATTTTTTCATTCCTTAAAAGATATTTCTTTTTAGTTGAGCTACTACCTGACAAAAAATATTGCTGAACACCTGCAAGAGATAAAACAACCTTAATTCAATTTCTTTTCACAGATGCTAAGGGCCAGTCTCTTCTGCTATTCATGTATCTTATAGGTCAGATTTCTGCACAATCTAGTATCATAGAATCATAGAATCATAGAATCATAGGGGTTGGAAGGGACCTCGAAAGATCATCTAGTCCAACCCCCCTGCCAGAGCAGGATCACCTAGAGTACATCACACAGGAAGGCGTCCAGGCGGGTTTTGAATGACTCCAGTGAAGGAGACTCCACAACGTCTCTGGGCAGCCTGTTCCAGTGCTCCGTCACCCTCACAGTAAAAAAATTTTTCCTGATATTTACCTTGAACCTCCTATGCTCCAATTTGCACCCATTACCCCTTGTCCTATCATAGGTCATCACTGAAAAAAGCTTAATTCCATCTTCCTGACACTCATCCTTTACATATTTGTAAACATTGATGAGATCACCCCTCAGTCTCCTTTTCTCCAGGCTAAAGAGACCCAGCTCCCTCAGCCTTTCCTCAGAGGGGAGATGCTCCACTCCCCTAATCAGCTTTGTAGCCCTACGCTGGACTCTCCAGCAGCTCCCTGTCCTTCTTGAACTGAGGGGCCCAGAACTGGACACAATATTCCAGATGCGGTCTCACCAATGCAGAATAGAGGGGGAGGAGAACCTCTCTTGACCGACTAACCACACCCTTTCTAATGTAAGAAGCAAGTTGTTTGACTTGACTGTGGGAGTTGTATAAACAAATGTAGTCTCCCCTTCGTTGACTTTGTGTGTCTTGGAGAGCTTTGTGCTTACCCGAGTGTGCGGAAAATGCCGTTGCCAGAGGTCAATATTCCAATAGGAGACAGAGGAGTCCTGTAAAATATACTTTATTCGAATAAAGGGAGAGTCCAGGGGCATATCCCGGTGGGGTCTCTCAGTTTTGCTGGGGGACGCAGCCCCCTTTTAATCCTAATTTCCCGTCCGCAAGTTTCCCTCCTCCTTTCCCCACTGGCTGAGGTACTCAGAGTGTACACACTGCCCGGTATGCCTACTCCACATCCCCCTCAACATGTACCCCCCTTCTCATCATCCATTGTATGTTTCATTAACTTCATTTTATGCCTCCCCTGGGAG
>NW_008621029.1:0-25133 GCF_000691845.1 Merops nubicus | reverse complement strand
CTTTAAGTCCTCGATTGTTTTTGTCTTTTTTTTTTTTTTTTTTTTTTTTTTTGGTATGTAAAGTGGCCAGACTATCACCTTGAAGCACTGGTGATTGTCTCTCTCCACAGAGTGTTTTCCCCCCACTCCCTGCTGTGAAGACACATTCCCCGCTTTATCCTATCACGAGGGAGGAGTTTCTTGAAGAAGTCAGGTGTGAATTCATAGCAATGGAAAAAGGAGCTGTTTTGTTGTCCATTCCTCTGAAAGACTTGTGCATCAGAGGCAACTCAAGGCAAAACAGAAAAGCCAAAAAGAAACCCACTTCTGACAGTAAATGATGCCCACTGTAAGCTGGACTGCCATACAGACTCTATAATCTGCTGTTTTGACTCACAGACTATATGCAGGTAATTGGCACAGCTCTTTAATTAGCACAGAGCTGCCATCTCCACAGGCGGTGGGGGAGGACGTGCAGTACGGTGGGGAGCCCTCTATAATGATGCCCTGGCTGAGAAGGTTGCTCTTGGCTGAAGAGCAATACTTGAGGCCAAAGAGTGGAAACTATGAAGTGGATCTTCCTTAGTGTTCAGGGTTGTGCAGCTAAGAATCTGACGTCTCCAGGCCATACCCCAGGGAGGCTTTCCCTGGAGGGCTGAGAATAGGAAAACCAGCATGCAAGTGGTTGCTTAGATTTACGGCCCTCTTAATACAAAGGAAAGAGGCTGATGTGTCACTTAACATATTTTCACTTACATTCTCCTTTTGCATTCAGCAGTGCAAACCTTGTATGACCTGGGATGGGTGAGTAGTTTCACATCTGACCCACAGAGTTTGTTGCCACTTCAGTGTTGCCATAGTCAAACAGTTGCTCTGACCACAGACTAAGCACCTTTGACTAAAAGTTTTCACTAAGCAATTTGTCAAGGAGAGAGCAACCTCCGCTAAGTACCACAGAACATGATATAGATAAGGGAGAAATTTTTTCCTAGCTACCAAAGGAGCCTTAAGCAGGCAAATCAGCATTTTTACTTTTTTGATTTCTCAGGCTGAAGTGAAATTTCCTTAACATAATCCATCAAAAGTTTTCAAAAGAATTCTGAGGTGACATTTTCAAAAGTAGTTATGTATCTCAATATGTGCTCTTGTTCAAAGGGATCCATCCAAAGTGTCTTCTGCCACCCTTCTTTTTCACGCTCACTACTCAGCCTCCAGCTACTGAAGGAGAATGGTCTCCTGACACTTATGGTGGTGGACAAGGATGCAGAAGAATGATGCTCCTGGTGTGATGGGGCCTCAGTCAGGGCCCAGTCACGCTGTGGGAAAGCCAGCGGGATAACTCCAGTCTCGTTAGGTTATCCCAGGTGTTTCTTCCTCTTAGGAACAAGACACACAAACACACACATAACACATATAATGTAGACCAAATTCTGCTCACTGTTACCAGTCTCAAAGTGCAATAACTCCAGTTAAGCCAGCCTTCTACATTTAATTACATTATTGTGGATTGATGTTTCTGCATACATATAGACCTTGGCCCTTAATATAATGTGTATTTTTATACAGAGGATGACAGGTGTCAAAAATGCAAACTTATTTGCTAAAAGGAGAGCTGCACTTTCCTTGAAGACTCTAGGAAGACCCTAGGAAAGCTTCAGGTTAACATAAAGTTTAAAATGAGACAAGACCTTCTCCCTCCTTCTTCTGGAAAGAGTCACTATATATAATTAAAAATCCCTGTCAGGCTCAAATAGTTTCCAGTGTTTGCAAATCTATGTGCAACTGGTGTAAAGATTTCATGTATCAAATGTCAGCCTTTGTAGCTTCTCCTGGCATTTTTAAGATGAGACTAGAGTTATGCTTCACCAATCTTTATCCAGAAGAGCTAATGCTGCTAAGTTAACAATATGTCTCTTAAATTTTTCATTAATTTTGCAAAGCACCTTATCTTACTGGGTAATGTAGATATGAAGTTCAAAATTTGCATGGAAAGGAGAAGTCTGTTAGGAAGCTAGCAATTAATGAGCAACACAGCTAGCACCAAGTTTTTAGGGCTGTAACATAACTACTGTAATTACACAAGCTGTCTGCAAATATATATATGCATAGATATATCCCAACTGATTGAGCTAAAGGTTGGGCTTTTTTTAACTTCAGAAGGTTCTTGGATGGAAAAACTCCTTTCTCTCTCTTCCTGAAGTCCTATACATGCCTATACTTCCCAGGCCTTATGATTATCATCCTGTTTATGCTATTGAAGCTACCCATGCACATAGAGATGTAAGGGTGTTTGTGTGAGGAACTGTGTGAATATGACCCAAGCAAGCAGACTTGTTTTTCTTCCTGATTCTCCTTGCTGATAGCCTGGAAGTGTAGATACTGACAAAAAGACCTGCAGCTGCATAAAAGGATGCATGAGAAAATTCAGCAGAATTTTTTTTATAATTGGAACAGCTTGGAGTGATCTGCCTCATCATGAAGGGTTCAGGTGACTCTGACCAGACCTTGGGAAGGAAAAACAAAGCTCAGGAGCATAGGAAGGGTCTGGCTGTTGATGGGCTCCTTCAGATGCAGTGCCAGTCAGGCTGTTTCAGCACTTCCCCAGTACTCTCTTCCTAGCTGGGAACCAGTGTTTGGATGTGTTTCCTCATAGTCTCTTGAAATGTTCACTGTGCTCCCACATCCTAGGCCATATGGTACTTATTAATCTGGTTTTACAATAAATACACAAGGTCTGAGTTACATCAGTTCCATAGCAATGTGTCTCCACTTTGACATCAGCAGAGTTACCTGGTATAAAACCAGTGGGATGCAAGGAAGAATATCTTTTTCATTGACATGTTTTTGAGGATTATGTAGACAGTTTCAGCGTGATGATAATAAGATGGCAGAACTACAGACATGATTCCTTCCTTCTCTGAGAACAGTAAAAAAATCTAGATTGTTTAGAGAAAAGATGAACTATTTCACATGCATTAAAATAAAAAAAAAATCTCTTTTGAGTCCATTACATCTTTCTTGTTAATGTTTTGTATTTTTTATTCTGCATCTTTAAAACTTTGACAACCTGGGGTGGGCTAACTCTACAAATGTCACTTCCTGGGTGGGCTTGTCCTTATGCAATGAGAAGTAAAGCACAGAACATCCAGAACAGATGGAACTGATGCACAGAACAAAGTCTCTTTCTTTACTGTCATTTTTTTCCCACCCAAATTCTGTTTCACAGAGAAGATATTTAAAGTATGGAATCAAATTAGAGAGAATCAGCTGGAGCATTTTGTAATTAATGAGAAGGTCACATCCCACATGGAATGGTAGAATTTTACAATCTATCAACAAGCCTGTGGCTTTTTCACCAGTTTATCGGGGTCAAACTCTGTTTTCTATGGGAGCAGGGTAAGCGAAGAGTAAATCCGTTCAAACCCACAGAGTTACTCTGTATTTATATACTACAGGAATAGGTACAGAGTCTTTGTTTCGAGCAGCAGATACAGAGCCAAGACAAGTCGAGCGCTGTGACAGCACATTACAAAGCACTGTGGAGAGGCTTGACCCTGCTGCCCAGGCTGGGTCCCCTCTGAATACTCCTGCTGGCATCACAGCCTTATTAAGACATCAGTACCCCTGCTGGCGTCCTGCTTTGCAGCAGCAACAGGAGCCAAGGATGTTGCAACTCCCTTTGCTAAAACCAAATCCCTCTAAAGCCTTAGGAAGAAGAGAGGAAGTTCCCTTGCTCCATATTTCCCATGTAAGTTGTACCAAGAGTCTCCTTTCCTTCCCAGCATCTGCAGAGAATTACATCTTGTTTGCTCACTCTCTCAAAGGTTCCTTCTGCACCCCTGTTTTCTCTTCTTTTTAGCTCTCCTGAGTGTGTATGAACAGTGATGTCTGCTGGTGGTGATGAAAAGCTACAGCACTGCTGACTTGCCTAAAGTGGGGCCCTGCCAGTGTTGACTTCCATTACAGAGACTAACCTATCTCAGCTGTCCACAGAAATCTCACATCTTCCTTGGGGTTTTAGCCCTGCTATGCACAATCAGTAACAAAGATACTGAGCCCTTGAAGCTGCCTCAGACACAATTCTTGACCTGACAAGCAACTCTGGGATATAATGGCAGTCTTGGAGAACCTAATGTTGCATACGCTCTCCCAAACACTTACAGGGGACTTTCAGGGGCAGCAATCACATAGCCCCCAGCTTTTGTAAAAAAAGAACAGTTAAGAAGTTCAGATGACGGTCATGAAAAATACTTGAGAAAGGATTCAAAAGACTTAGAGAAGTGTCAAAAGAGAACCCATGGGGTAAATCATCAGGCTATTAAGCATTTAATTGGTATACATTTTGTTTGTTTATCCTTTACCTTGCATTGTCCGCACCACCTTTTTTTGGGTGTGCACAGAGGAGAACCACCCCACTGCACAGCAGGGATTTTCTGGTATTTTGTTGGATTTTGGCTCATTTCAAATCAGAACCAGACTAGTGGAGCTATTTTGTGATGTTTATTTTAAAACAGTCTTTTAATTTATGTAAAACAGTTGGGAATTAAAGTAAATTGGCATTACTTAAATGCCATCTTCATACTTCTCCTAAAGACGATAAGTTTAAAATATTCTACCTGAGTTCTTTTGTGTTTTCAGGGATAACACTGTAAATTATTCTTTAGCTTATAGAGAAGCAAAAAGCGCCTATTTGGTAAATAACTCTTATTATACTTATCTTTCAGATAAATAAACAGAAAAATAAACTGATGTACAAATGTGTTCAGTGATAACAGAATTATTAAATAGTTAATCCATGGTGTGAATGAGATCAAAGCTCATGGCTTTAACCCTCTGTAATTTAAAAATCTGTTGCTCATTCATTTATTTTCTCTAAAAGAGCCTAAAAATGATTTCTAATAACAAGCTAGTATATGTTCTATTAGTTCAAACAAACAAGCCCTATCACATCAGTTTATATTTATAACCCAACATGTTTTACAGAAATATGTACAAACCAAAAAAAGCAGCTGTATTTTATGCAAGAGAGATTAAGTTATTAGAGAGCTGTTGTTCTGATGTACTAAATTTCTTGCCATCTTTAGAGTACTTTTCAAATGGATAGAGATATTTTCTTTTATTACTAAAATACTGCACAGATTTATTTAGTGCCCAACATTTTCATTAATTGTTTTACTGAATGTAACGGGAACTCTGATAAACGTAAGATTTAAAGATATGACATTAAGATAAAGTTTAGTTTCAAAATGCTTCCAGAATATCTTTGGTTCTTTATAAAAAACAGGACCTTTAAATAAACTTTATTTTCTCTCCTGATGTGTTATGCAGATTTTGCTTTGTCTACTGCCTGGCCACTGTGAAGATCCTCATCAGTCTCACAGCTGTGCCTGGAATTCTCACGTACCAGGAAATCTCTGCACAACTGGCAGTTCTCTTTGTTTCTGAAGAACTCTTACCGGAATACAACTCTAATTATTTGGAGTAAACTACGCTATAGAGCTCCCTAAGTTCTAGGGTGGGTCATTTTTCCAAGAGTCGGTCTACAGCTTTTATACTGGGATTGCTGCTGCTCCTGGTGCACTAATAATGTGGCAGTGAACCTCCATATGGCTGCACTGGTTTGCTGCAAGAGACAACAGAACTCCTTCCAGCAGGCACTGTGACCTGGTGACTGTAAAGTGAAACGGCCTGTGTCCAGCTCCTAGCAAACTAGTGTCTGTACCGTATAACCGCCAGCAACGCTGGCGTGAGTCTTCCTTGGAAAAGGCAAGTCTTTATTTAAGAAAGGCCAGAGAAACCAAGTAATGACCTGCTCCTCTTCCAGTGTGACCTTCCTGTATGGACACCCTGGCTTCCTTTTGGTGTTACCATCACCAAGCAAAAAGTCAGGAAGTGAAAGACCAGGTTTAAGACCGCTTCAGGAGAAGTATAGCACAAAACTGAATGCTTAATGTTCCTGTTGTCTAGATGTATAAAACTGGAAATAAATAGGGGTATTAAAGCATGTCATTGTTAACTACAGGGAAAACACAGCTGAAACGGCATGAAACCAAGTCAGAGGAGTTCTGTTTTTTATGTGAATGCTTTAGTGCCTGCAGTGAGGTGGCTTGTATTGAGATGTGTTAAGGGAGAACCCAGGCCCCTGAGGAATGCTGAGCTTTGTCTCCTGCTCTAGTGTAGAGACTTTTGGTATTTACTCAGGCAGAAATTGCTCAGGTTAAATATTAATGTGGGAAAAGAGAAAATATGGGGAAAAACATGTATCAATTGAGAGCTGAGTTTTCCTTTTGAGGGGAAAAAAAAAAAAAACCAGTGCCTTAGAAATAAGTATCTTTATTATTGTGTACTCAAGATGCACATGCCATCACCCAAGCCATGGAGCAAGGTTCCAGCATCTTTGTTTTTGAGGTTGTTTTATACAGGACAGGTGATAACTTTCCACTTTTCCCATTTAGGACTTACTCTGTTGAAGACTACAGATAGTAATTACAGATGCACATTCAGTGCTCTTTATGGCATTAACAGACAGATGAGTTTTTGTTGGAGGTCATGACGGCACTGCCTGCAGCTCCTATGGGGGAGCAATTCAGCTTGTGAGAACCCTGTTGGCAGTCCTGCACAGGCACAGAGCATCCAGGCAAAGCCCTTTGATTACTTTCACATTCATACAAAGTTTGCACAGAAATTTTACTTATAAAACACTCTATGGCAGAACTGAGGAGAGTATAAAGATAACGTTAATTATCCAACCACAAACAGAAAGTGACAAAGAAGCATCCACTGTGGTAGCTCTTTAGTTTAAAAGCATATTCCAATTACTTTTATTCTGTGCTAATGTGATTCCTGAAAAATTACACAAATTAGAGCAATTTTTCCAAGCTGTGTTTCCTAAAATTGTGATGTAATTACACGCATCCAAGATAAAATTCTCCTCTTCAAAACCTGAAAATATGTTCAGGACATAGGCATTCTCCAGTGGGCACAGAAACAATAGAGGGTGAAGAAAAAAGCTCCAGGATAAATTGGAAGAACATGGAGAGGTGCAATACGGGGAGGAGAGGCAAAGACCAGAATGAGAAAGGGGCAAAGAGAAGCAAGAGGTTAAGGCACATCTCCCTCCATCTCCACAACTTCTGGAGAAGATACTTCCTTGAAGAGTGTGAGCTTAACCTGGGAGATAAACACTGTATTGCATCAGGACAGTTTAAGATTTGCAGGAAGAAGTGACTACGTGGTGCTCCCCTCCCCTGACATCTCTGCACTTCATAAATCCTAGCTGTCTTGGACTGGCTATGTTTGCAGTGCCCACAGAGGATAAATGAGCTCTTTCTAAACAGACTACCTGGCTTCTGTCTCACATCATGCAGGATATGATATCATTAATATTTATAAAGTTTCTGTTATACAGAATGTCCCAAAATCCTTTATGAAAAGAATCATTTATACACAGAAGTGGAGAAGGGGAGAGGACACAAAGGGAAATGAACAAGTAGCACTCTTGACTTTCAGTTAACAGGATTAATGTCATTGAAGAAAACAAAATTTCTCCAGACCTGTACCATTGTAATTGAGGGCAGCACCTGACTCTGTGCAACACTCACCTTCTCACATTTAAAAGGGCAGCATGCTCTTCTCCAGCTGTAACTTCTGTGATTTTAAACACTAACAGAGGTGGCCCAGCAACTTGGGAGGATATTTTCCAGTCCAAGACTGGAAGAGAAAGAAAAAACAGCACTTGCCATTTCAGAGAGAAAAATACCACTACTGCATCACGTTGTCTGGGCCAAGAGACTAGCTGCATCTGGCACAGGTCAAGGACAACACAGCCATGACACTGTTGCTCTCTTCTGAATCTGGAATGAAATCAGTTGTATACACTGCAATGCAATCAACAGTGAAATTACTTCCATTTGGGTTGCTGCTATTTTTGCTAATAGCAGCTAGAGTTTAGCTGCCTGTTCTCTCCTGAAGTATCAGTATAAAGGGGGGGAGAGATAATACACTGATGAAAATTACTGTTTCTGTTCAACATCTTATGCTTAGTAGGCTTTGCTAGGCTCCTCTAAATATAGAATTGCATTCTTGGTGATGGATGTTGTGTGCTCTGTTCAGATTTGCAGTGCTGCACAGGAAGAGTGCCCTTACCAAATGCCTTGCATGCAAATCACTTCCACAACCATCTTCATCCTCAGCTGCATTGGTTTCTTCTTCTTTAATTAGTGAAACGAAAGTGCAACAGGGAATTAATTTCTATTTGCTATGGTTTTTTTATTCATGAGTTTTTCAGTTTTAAGCACATGAGTAAAGAAGGCTCAGAAAGACCTGAGTAACTAAAGTGAACAAAGATCCAAGGATAGTATTTTTCTTAGGAGCAAAATCTTTCTTAAAACACTTTGGGTTGGCCCTTATTATGACACCAGAGCCAGACCTGGTGTTTCTAGTAGCTCCTGTCAGGATACTTGGAGTGGTGCAAGACTCACCACTCAGTGAGGTGCAGGACTGGTCCAGGAGCCAGGCTTTCAGCCCTGCAGCAAGTGTAGCTGGCCTGCCTGTCCCCTGTGATGGATGCTGGAGGTGTGAAGTACCTCTCAGCAGCACCTCCTGGCTCTGCCCTAGGGCCACAGGCAATTTCCAGAGTCCATGCCCACATAGAAGCCAACCCTGGCAGTCATTCTGTCAGTGGCAGGCTGCTGGGTTGAAGTAGCTTCTGATACACACGAAATTTGGGTCAGAGAAAGGTTTCCAATTAAAGTAAGAGAAAAAAAACTGCAAATATGTGAAGTTGCATACCTGGTTTCAGAGCATTTTTTGTATATTTCCAAGGTATGGAAATCTCACTGCCTGTTCTAACCTTAAGCTTTGACTTTAAAAGACTAAGGGAAATCTTATATCCACATGCAAATACTTAGGGCCTTGATCCTGCAATTTATAATGCTCGGGCAAACTGCTGTGCTCAAGTGAAGCACCATTACCTTTAATGTGGATTCCAGCCATGTATTTTAAATTGCCAGATCAGAGGCTGAAATTATATGCACTCGGCAGCAGGTGTTATCTACTGCATCTTCTACAATGCCAAGCAAATAGTGAGCATTTAACAAATGATAATAAAAAACAGTCAAATATCATAATAATAACAATAACAACAGCAATAATAATTATTATGAAAAAATAATATATTATAATACTATCTACAGCATTCAGTTTCAATTTTTTTTTGAGAACAAAACCCATATCAGCTTGGATTGGAGTAAACTAAGATTTGTGAGCCATGATGCAGCAAGTTGAGCCCAGTTTGAGAAAATTCTTCCTGGAATATTGAGTGATTATGAAATAATTTTGCACAGAGTTGTTTAAATAAGAAACATTTGTATCACTCATGCAGCTCTCAGTTTGTGATTCACAGAAAAGCAATGGCTTTTTTCAGGTCTGGAGGGAGTCAGCTTAGATTCACCAGATTCACAGTTCCCTTCTCAGCACCTGAGTCTGGTCCACCCATGCTCCCTGGGGACTCTGGATCAGCTTTGCCCAGACTCCAGGGGTGTGTAGGTAACGCTGGATCAAGTCCTTCCTTTATACAAGTGAGGAGCAAAAATTTGGAACCATCCTCCTCTGCTGTTAATCACTCTCACTATTAAAATCAGAGAGCAGTCTGAATTCAATTGGTTTCATGGTAACTGTATCTTTTTATTAGGTCTTTCTATGGGAAACTTAAGGGACCTACAATATTCTATATTTTCTCCTCTCCACATTAAACCCAAATAATTTTTTGCTGTTAATTTTTGTGAGATAAGTAGCTCAAGATATTGAAGTTTTTCACTGTATGACATTTCCTCTAAGCATTTTCTGGACCTAGTTCTGTTTGCCAATATTTTTCTCAGACAGATGCAAGTAGACCTCCAAGCCGTGACAGCAATGCCACACTCCCAGACAGGTTTCTCCTCTTGCTCCTATCTGATACTCTTGCGCTGGCATATATGGAACAGCTCAGGGTAAGAGACCTCTTTTTGTGACTGTTCTGGCCATGGTTTTATTTATCACTAGTTATTTTGCCTTCCATAAATATTAGATCATCATAATGCTACAAGTACTTTCAGTTCAGAGAAACATTTAATGCACCAGGTATAATGCTGGTTCTTGCACAGTTACCCCAGAAAATTCCGTGAAGGGAAGATCCAGAAACTTGTAGAGACCTGCATCTTTCTGAAATAGCCATGACCTTAAAATAAGAACTGGTGTTTTTCAAATTTGTTCTTAAACTAACAGATTTTTTTTTCTGTTAAATAGCTTAGAAAAGATCCATAAATTTGTGACCCGCAGTCTAGATGAATGGCATGTATTCATGTTTGGGCTTCAGGACAATATTGTTTGGAAACATGAACTAAGGCAAAACAGAGAAATCCCCTTTGACTGGTTTAGAGTATAAATCCAAAGAAATCTTTCCTTCTTCATCAACACAGTTTAGTTTACACATTTACTCTAACTGCTAATAAGAGTTACATCAAGCCTTCCAGACTAATTACAGCTTAAAATCCTGGAAGATCACTTTTCTAACCACATGCTGGCACAGTAGGTTGTGATACCTTACAAGAGACTTTAGATACTATTGCATTACATCTTTCTCAAGTGTGGGTGTGCAAAAGGCTTCATAAATCATTATGAGATACTAGAAATTACCTCAATCCCTTACTATTTGACCTGGAATTTCTATTCCTTACTTGAGCCCTGGCAGGGGGCATGAAGAGTTATATGGAGAGGAATAAGCCAAAATAGCAGGGGGTTATGGAAATGCTGTTAAGAGTTCATATTCTTGGCAAAGATCATGACTCAGGAAGCCACTTGCCCAAAGATATTACAAGGGCCAGTGGTGTTTGCTCTGGAGAAACCCCCTCCAGCCACACAGATTTTTGCTTCAGAGATCCAGACTTCTTTTTATTCTTTCTGAGAGCTTTAATCTCAGGTTGCCCACCAGTTACTGGGTTTGTGGCTTTTGGGAAACCCAAGTGTAGTCTATGAAGCTGTTAACTGCTGGCTGGTTAGTATTTATCTGTTTACTACACACCAGTTGTAATAAATGTGAGAGGTAACAACTTTTTTCTAAACTAACTGTAAATAGAGATAGATTATGCTTCATAAATTATCTGTGGTAATAAATTCCTTGAGGAGTATCCTTTTTAAATAATATATGGTATTCCATAGGAACGCATTGCTCATTACAATTCTTTCTTTAAAAGTCATAATGTAGCTACCTCAAAAAGCCAGCCCAACTCCAGCACATGACCTAACCTTTGAAGAGAGCAGTGTGACCTTAAAGGATTGAAATTATGTCTGTCTGCCATTAAACGGACTTCCCTAAAAGACTGTTTTGATAAGGGCAACCAACAGGGAAGTATGCATTTCTATAAGCACACAAGCAGCACAATACAGAAAAAGATATTTCAAAAACAGTTAAGCAGCTGAAGAAGAGAAAGACCCCTTTGAGTCAGCAATTCAGTCCATCTGGTAAGTGCTTAATAAACATCCCAGTGTTTATTGCACATCTTCACTGTAAGTGGAGTAAGCTTTAAGTTTTCTCCTTTAGTTAATGACAGCACTAATTTACAGAATGCAGGTCTGTATTTGGACTACTCCCTCCATATCACTCAGAATCAATCACCCTCTGAAATACAGACTCTTCCCTCCCTCTCTACAGACTACACATTCTTTCCTCCAGATTACTAATGTAAAAAGAAAACAACATACTGTCATGCATATGGAATAATAGTTTACTATTAACATCCAGCTGCATTGTTATTTTTTTATTCTTTAAAATCTTTGTATATTTTCTGTCTTAAAAAGCCAATTTGCTGGCATATATAGCTGTATTCTCCTGCAATATATTGACATGGTGAAATAATATGTGTCAAGTATTGGGAAAGATACATCCAGTGCTTCCCCTTATATAGTTTGCAAATAGCTAGTGAAGAATTCTGCTCTCTTCAGATTTTCATCCTCAGTGTTGTGCCAATGCACTATGTAGGAACCGAAAAAGGAATGGAGCTAAGTGCCCAATATCTTAGCATCTTTTTTGTGTTCTTGACTGGCAACACACCAGTTAGCCAAATTCTGATTTTTTTTTATATATTATGGTGATTACTTAGAATTTCTAACTCCTATGTTCAGGCTCCCTGTCTATAACATTCCATTCATTCATTAATTTATTTAGAGAATTTCCAGTATTGTCTCTTCTGAGCTATAAACACCGTTGCAGACATCACTTCATTGAGAGGAGAGAAAGCCCTTAGGTCAAAAGACTATCTACTACACCTTTGGAAATCTGTTTAGATTTTGCTAAAATACACACTGCCAGAAGCCACTATTTCCACTTTCTGAATCATTTGGTTAAGGAAAGTTTTGACAGCCTGCCAAGAAGATACTGGAACAGAACCATGGTAAAAAGGGTGTAACAGAGAGGGAGATGAGACTGGGCTACCATGATCACCTCTTGGTGCAAGCACATGTTCTGAGCAGTCAGACAGCCCCTTCAGGTAACAGCCATCATCTGGGAAGAGAAAATCTAGTTGTTTTTGTAAAGGTCGTGAGATTTTTAAAAGTTCTTGGAATTTTATAGAGTGCTAGGAGGTCTTTGCTGAAAGCTGGTGGCTCAAGCCACACTAAGGAAAAGTGGCAGTGGTCCTGGTGTACTTCACAGAATTTGTTTCCATCCTCTTAAATGAAAACAAGATTCAAACAAACCAAGTAGTATTTAGATTTGTGAAGTCCAGTGGTTGAACACTATGAAACACATGATTTAAGGTAGCCATGCTGTTGTATGTTTTGAGGTAGGTCTTACGGGAAGGTGTCATGGTGTCAAGGTGCACGGCTGGTGGGCAAGGCGTGTGTGCAGTGCTGGTGTGCTGTGGGCACTGTGCTATGTTGCTGTCTGCAGTGTTGGTGCATGTGGTGTGCTGTGCATGGTGCAAGGTGCATGATGTGCAGTGTGTGGTGTGCATTCCTGACAGTGGAGGGAAGTTTCAGGGTAAACGTGGAGCTGGTGGGATACTCTTCATCTGTCTCTACTTTCTCCTGCCCTGCACCGTGAGGTAGGACACTTCACCCCAATCCCTTGGGCCTATGTGATACAGGTGCAATGGTGCCATATGAAGATTTTGATGCACAACCTGTAGGATCAAGATACAGGTGTTAAACCTATCCAACTCATTTAAGAACCTAGGTCTTGTTGACCATATTTATCATCAGTTTAAACTGTATATCCAGATACAGCCTTCCTGTCAGCTTATGCCCTATTCAGTGTACAGGGCAGATATATAGGCAGGGGCTTAAAGGTCTCAGTGCTCTGAATGTTGATGTTTCTATTTCTCGTTTAACAGAACTTGTTAAAGAATTTAACACAGAAGTGCAGAATAGCAGCGATGATTTTTACTAGTAACCACAGGCTGTGCCTTGCTTAGGGCTCCCTTGCATTAAGGATTGTGCAGCCACAAAGCTGGATACAGCCTCTGCTTATGAGGAACTGTTAAATATAACTTCTCAGAGGAAGGCAGGCGTGTAAATGAGTGTGATAGAAAGCAGGAGAGGAGAAAGGGCCTAAAGTAACAGTAAGAAGTGCAATGTTTTACCCAAATCCATGGTGTTCTTCCTGCAAACCTGTCCCTATGATTCATGAAGCATGATGACCTTTCAGTGCTGCTTGCTTATTCCGAGTTGGGCAGTGATAAAATATAATACCTGTGTTTAAAGTGTTCCTTGTCTTTGAAAACAACACGTTAAAACTCCTTTATCTGGCACTCATCACCAGTCTTCGAGACATCACCAGAAATGAGCTATATGACTGCTGGAGACTTCTGGATACCATTCCCTCCTGAGCCTCCTTTTGTTTGTTTCCTCTTGCCTTGTGTTAAGGTTACAAGTCCTTTGGAGAAGAAGGCCATCCTTCCTTTCATATCTGTGTGTTCCATCAGTCTACTAGAAATTTGAAGAGACTGTATTAATGCAGATGAGAATGAATATTTGTTTGAATATGTTTATTCAGAAAATACTCGTCATTGAGCTATAATGTCCTTGACGTACTTTACACTGTACATGAATGGGAGGGATACAAAATAAAAATTAACTAAATCACTAACATTATCCTCAGCACTCACCACTTGATTTTTATCACTGTTCTGAAGCTCAGCCACAAATAGTTCCACCTGGTTTTAATTTAAACTTAAAAACCTACTTTCAAGAATGTCAGCTTCACCAATAGTCACACAGCTGGGTGTCACAAAATATTTTTAATTTAGATAAGTCATGATACATCAGGCAGTGAGAGAAGGCACAGCTGTTAGAAGGACAGTAATAAAAACTGGACTGTAACCTCATCATTCTGAGTCATTGGAAAACCCTAAATTAAATAAACCTTATATTCCACTCCTACAGCTTGCCCCACAGGTATTGCAGGTGGCTTTGTTGTTTTGTTGGGGATTTTTTTGTTCTTGTTTTATGTGACTGAAATAGATTTTGATCTATATATCTGCTGTGCTTTCCTCTTTAAGGTAGAAGTTTGAGTGCAACATTCAGTAGCAGAGTAGAGAAAGTAAAGGTACTTGGGAATTAGTGGGGAACTGGGCTTTCAAAGCAATCGTCGCTGACACAATGAATATAAAGGAGATGCAAACCAAAAAATTCCATGTGATAGTGATTAGGAGAACAAGGAAAAGATTCATGGCAGGTGAGGAAAATGAGCTGATCTGTTCTTTGAATGAGGAATGATGATGCCCTAAGTTTGGGCAAGGACAGGAGGAAGGTAATGTATCCAAGATGTACACAGGTGATAATCTGGCAGGAACTGTAAAATAAGAAGAGCAGATAAGAACTACAGCCTAGAGAATACTGGGAATGGCAAAAGATAGATTAGATACACAGTGCAAGGGAGAAAGAAGTGTTAAAACTTCCAGTCAGACTATGAACAAGAATGACAGAAAATAAAGTTCTGGTGTGATCAGTGATTGATAAAAGCATGGAATTTGGTGAGAGATTTGGTGAAAGGAGCTCAGTTTTGGGTGGGTTAAGGTTAAGCTGATGATCAGATATCCAAACATCAGAAGATATACTGTATTTGATCAAAGGAGACTACTTGTGGGTAGCAGAATGGCTTAAAAATTGCACCATTGTTTAAGATTACAGTAGTTGAAGCATATTAGCCAGATGATATCATCTAAAGAAAGGTCATGGACCTTTGAGAGTACCCATAGACCAGAGAGGGAGAGTACTCATGGACCAGGGACCATTCCTCAAGGAGGAAAGGGGGGGTACCAAAAAGAAAAAAGTGGTGCTAAGGAGGAGGAATAGAAACAAGAGAAGACAGCATCACAAAACGAGGGTCATCAAGAGCTTCAGATGTGGAGCATATTCAGCAACATCAGAAGGAACAGAGAGCTACAGGTAGGAGATGAGTTGTTTATCTCTGTGAGATGGTTGCTATAGACCTTGGTCAGAGGCAGAAAGAGAAGAACAAGGGCTTGCACTGAATGTAGAGCACACTGGGGAGAACACTTCACAACCTCAGACAGGGAGCATGTGTTCAGCAATGTGGCAGCTGGTGACAGAGAGGCTGCGAAGCACTGAACAAGCAGCTTCTAAAGCTAGCCTTCTACTGACATCCTATGCTTTATGCTTCTCCATTTCTAACCATGAACTACTGTACAGAGGTGCTGTACGCATACTTTAAAAGTGCCTTTACAAGTGCAATTCTAGATGGATCTGCTACCTGTATTTTCCATGTTCCTGCTGGCAGAACCGTAAGAGCCCTGATAGCCTGACGGGTCCTCCATTGTTCAATGTAGTTATGTAGCATTGTCTATCATTTTTATCAGAGACTTGCTGTAACAGTCACTTGAAGACCAATGTTGTGTTTTGCTGGCTTCTTGACCATATTTTGAAACATGCTGGGACACTTACCCAATCAAATCATTTAACTAACTGTACATAGTTCAACAACTTGAGTAAAAAAATATTGTAGCCTACAGTATATAAATTTACTGTTTGGTGAGAAGCATCCTTATTCTTTTAACCTCTGTAATATACTTTCAATTGTATGAAATTTGCGTACTGTATGTATACACTAAGGAGTGTTTCTACAGAAGACATTCAACCTATGAAGGTATCATCACATTGTCCTTTTGGAAGGTTTTGCTCCACAGGTTTTTCATGAGCAGTTAGTTGCAAACAGAATTAATTTGCTTTTAAACTCTTTTCATTGGCTCACAGTGCCTTTTTTTCCTTATTGCCTCTGCCATCAGCTAGTGCTTTGTCTCATGTTCCCCACAGTTTTACCCTGCTGCAAAGGTGAACATCAAGCAAATCAGACATTTCACTTCCACATTTAACAACCTTGTGAATAGATTACTGATGGAAGTGCAAGACATCTAACACATAAGAGATGACACATTTGTCCATGGCTACAGAATCAGTGAGTAACAGCTGAAGGTGGTGTTGAAGAGGTCCAGCCATGACACGAAAAGGATAAAGACTAAACTCAGAGCAAGAAGTGTTTCCGAAATGCTCAGAAACCCCTGACACTGGGAGGCTTGAATTTAACACTCTGGAAAATACTTTATTAAAGTAGAAGTTTCCCTAGTTATCTGGCTCTGTTTTCTGAGTCATCCTCTGTTCTATGCAATAATTTAGAATGCGAGACACAGAAAACACAAAGCTAAACAATGGAACTTGCTGAAATCAATAGCAAAACAGCTGTTCAATTATGGAGAAGAGGAGCTGCATTTCCAGACAAATTTATTGCTGGCATCAGCAATGGCATAAGGGAGAAAATTAATACATCTTGGAAACTGCTTTCTGCTAATTTTCTGTTCTGTGGGTGGGAGCACTTGTGTATCTTCATATGAAGAGAAAAGAGGTGGTGACCTAGAAAGTAATTAGCAGAAAAAGTGGGATATAGCAGAGTTTCCTTTACTCTTCATTGCTTCTTTCCTGCTATTTCTCCTTCTGTTCACCCAACAAATAAATTTCAACGCTATAATAGTGTATTTCAGATTAAAATTAAGCTGAAGAAGGAATTATGTGATAGTACCAATGCAAATGTGTCTCACAGTGGAATAAGATTGGAAAAATAGGAGAGAATCCAGAAAAGCCAAGTATTTTGAAACATATATTTTGCCAAGAGATATCATTCTCTATATGAAAAATAAGAACATATAAATATTTTGTAAAGAAATAAAGTAATTCACTAACACATGCTTCCAAAATGTATGTTTTTAATGTCTATAATGTTTCTGTAGAAACACAGGATTCACAATGTCAAAAGAATATATGAGATAATGTATTGAGCCTCCATCTGAGTATTCAGATGACTTATGGCAGATTTCCTACAGCAAAACAAATCACAAATTCACTTCTTCTATTACATAAAGCCATTACTATGTTCCAGTTATCAGAATAATGATCAGGGAGAAAATCTCTAGTTGCATTTTTTTGACCAAATTTTCACTGTGCATATTTGTCTGAATTCAAGCTTTCTTTTTTACAGACTAGAAGACTATGACAAGTTATCACTGTGATCTTCTTATACGGTAACCTGTACTTCATTTCAAAACTTGAGTCTGTTAAAATAAAGAAAGTGCCTAACGTTGTGCAAGCTTTCATGGAACATCAAAATCACACCATGCTCACAAATAAACGTGTATTTTTCTGCTACGAAGTTATTATCTTATACTGTGAGGGAGAGAAATATCCTTATTCTGTAGAAGGCAGTGGAAGCATTCAAGTGGATTTTTGAAAGCTCTGGACTGTCTCCCTTCCACTTGTTATGCATGTATTTAGCTGTCTGGTGACTTTACCTTGTCACCCTCCACCTTTGTCTCCCAGAGCCTTGAAAATAAAATTTTTAAAAAAGGTGAAATTCCTAACAGGAACTTTGGAAATCTCAGATTCAGTAAGGCAGGAGTTAAATCAAGTGTCTGTTTCTGAATGTCTTGATCTCATTACAGTACTGCTGTGGTTTAGCAATATTTTTGTCCATGGCTGCTATACTCTTGTGAGACCGTGTGCCTGTGACTTCTGCTGAAGTTGATTAGAATTACTTGCAGTTCTCACACATGAGGAAGACAACAAGCTTCCTTTCCCATTTTCTTATTCTTTGAGCTCTTTTACCTGTGCAAAAGAAACATACAGAACTAAATTCTTACTGGGTAAAAAGTGGTGCGTTCCCGTATCTTTGTTTTCTAGCTGCTGGATTAGCCAGAGACAGCTACATGAGGTGCCTGTGTCCCACATCCAGAATTCCACAATTCATTCAGCGCAACCGTCTTCCTTCCAATGTCTGCCCTTAATATCACAGCAAATGCCTTAAAAATAAAGCTTTTCAGTACTACCCAAGCCAAAATACCTATAGCAAGAAATACCTTGACTAAAGGCATCTCATTTAGAAGAGGGCATTTCATCTTAGCTCAAAAACCAGCTTGTGAATTTACATTGAGGGCCTCAGAGTATTTTGTCTTTTATATCCATCTCCTGTTATCTGTTTTTTTAATATCAGGTAGTTATAGTCCAAAAAATATTCTGTTGATACAGACTTACACTAGGACCCACAAAGGTCCAAATCTTGTTTCTTTAACTGTCACTGCTGATCTTTATTATTAAATCCAACAGGAATATTGTGTTTTCACAGCTTATCTCTTTGCCATTCATATTAATGAAAAGATTACCCTAAACTCAGAATATCTAGAAACACCACTGGAGAAATTTCACTTCATCAGCATTTTATTTCTAGTAAAATTGGTTTGATTGTACCCCTCTGCAGCTGTGATTTGTGAAGTAAATGGCAAGGCTAAATGTGCTGAAAAGCTGACATTCCCTGAGCAACAGAGGGACTGAAGGTAAATGTTACAGTATTAGTGACAACGGCAGTAGTGCTTGCTTGACCATTTGATTCATAAACAATGAAAAGCACCATTTAAAAAAAAATAAAAATAACACACACACACACAAAAAAAAACCAACCCAAATAACCCAAAAGAAATATCAAGCAGGCCTCTCTACTTTTCATTTCTCCTTTGATTAGGTTTATTCTGTTGTTTCTCTTTATTCTACTTTTAATTAAAAGCTCAGCTGCAGTAGCTGCTGCTGAAGCTTGATACTCCTTCCAGTAGCACTTCCTTCCAGGCACTCTTGCCCTCCACATTTTTCTCCTTGATATGAGGGAGATTTTTATTATTATTTCCTTTCCAATATCACCTCCAGCTCTCAGTAAAGTGCACAATGAACAAACCACAGAGAAGTTTCTGCCCTGAAGATCACACAGTCTGTCTCTAACACTGCAGAAGAGGTACCTTTTTGGCAGGGGTGGGTGTTGGGTTGGTTTGCTCATGGGTTTTGTGTGGGTTTATATTTTACCCAGTTCCCTCATGAACTCAGTCTAAGGCACCTGTGAGACCTGAAGTCCCATGGCCAAAGCGACCTGACATACAGCTCACATAGCTTCAGAAAGTTTGAGACCTCGGACACACAGAACCTTGGTCTCCTCATCTAAATCTAGGGATTTCTTTTCAGATTACATATTTCTCTGATTTCTCATATTCCTCACTTTATATTTTCCCCTTGCCTGCATTGCTTCCACAAATACATTTTTTTTACTGTTCTCCAAGCAGTCTTCTTTCTTCCATATTTTGACAAGGAGGTGCTCTTCACTTCTATGTAAAATCATTACTTGTAATTAATCCTGGAGGTCCTGCCCTCCAAATGTCCAGAACAAAAGCACCAGGCACCACTTAGCCAAATTGTCTTGCAGCTCCTTTGGTTGTGAATTAGGTTTCCTCTGCTTCTTTCTGTCTTTTATGTGTTGTCTTTCCTGCAGTCCTCAATGGCAGCTAAATCAAGAGAATCTCTACCTGTAACTCAGATTCAGCTCAAAAAGCCTATCTTCCCATTTCTTTTCAGTTCTAGTGACCTCTGCTTGCAGAAGCCAGGTGAAATCTTCAGGTTTCAATGGTGGGACTCTGGATCAGCTCAATCAACACCAGTGAATTTACAGTGTTGTGTTATAAAATTATAATAAAGTGAGAGACTGATCTGTGTCAAGCATCTTCTGCTGGATTTTATCCTGTTTCCACTTCCCATCAGTTCTGTCAATATTCTGCCTTCAGCATCCTTACAGATTTTATCCAGCTGGGAGTCATGCAAGAGAACTTGGGGAAAAGTCTGCTCTCTCCTAAAGAGATGTAAGCCTGGTAAAATCTGAGGTGTTTTCCAAAGATAATTGGCAGCAGAGTTTTAACAATTATGTAAAAAGACAGAAGGTAGACTTAGTCGTTACAAAGTAGCTGTAGTGGCTAAACCTCAGACTGTCAACACTTTGTAGAGAAAGTATGACTACTTTTTCCCATGTGAGTTTTTAAACTTCATAATCAAGAAAAGCAGTGGCAGCCAAGCGTCCATTGGTGCATACCTGCCTATTTGTACCCACGGGAATAATTAAAGTAAGCTGGAACAGTAAACGTCAAGAGTGGGGATAGATGCGCAGAATTTCAGTTGGAAAAGCTAAGAAAAACGATCTGCTTGTTATCATGAAATAGATTTTTAATACCCTGAAGGCTTCATAACCACAATGCCCATTTGAAGTGGTTGAAATACAAAAAGGAATAAAAGTTTATGTTTTAAAGTGCAAGAAAATAAGGTGAAGGATAAAAATCTATAAACCTTGAGATGCGCTGAGTCTCCAGGCTGAAAGCATGCATTAAGAAGTCGCAACTCTGGTTGGCATTGGCCCCAGAGAGGAGCTATATACACCCTCTGCACCGGAGACACATGCAACAGCTCAAAGCTGGTGGGAAAATGATTTTTATTCTTTTTATATTTTTTTAAGAATAAAAGTGAGGACTTCTTTTCTAGCCACCAGGAGGATGTTTGCGCAAAAAGCTTTAAAGGACAGAGTTAAAAAAGAGAGGAGGAAGCAGAAAGCAAACTGTCCTTTCAGAGCATCCTTCTTATATTTCTCTACCAATGGAGAAGTAGCTACTGCACTAATGCAAGCAGTAATTGGAGTGGTAAGGAGAACACAAACCTGACCAAATTAGGTATTATCCTCAAAATGTTAAACCCTGGAAATTCAGACATCCAAACAAGTGTAAAAAGGCTAAATTTCCACAGCAAATCACTACCAAACATGCTGTGTGCACACAGGATTACCAAGTGGCAAAGGAAGGAAGGGCTCGTAACACTTGTAGCTGCAGAACTGAAGAGCAAAATCAGGAAGAGAGAGGAAAAAGGCGGCTAGGAAGGGACAAACCACCACATACCTCTGAGGGTGCACTGCAAGGCCCTGCTGGCCAGTTTCTGTTATTTGAACCCATCTTTGTTAGTGTCCAGAGAGACACCAAAAGGTTATTCTGCTTCTGTTACATGTGATAGTCTCTTCACCTCCAAAGACATGGCTGCTATAATGTTCAGGATGATGTACTCAGCAAGCACAGCACTAACTGGTGTGTGAGATGAATTGTCCAATACCAATAAAAATAATGTTCCATCAGCTTATACGCCCTATCGACAGTTCAGCTTCTGACTGGTGATGTTTGTGTCAATGGCCTGATAGTCAGCTGCAGTTCTCCTTCCTCCAAAAAGGAGCCCTGGACACTTATTTAGCAATGATGAACTAGAAAGCCCAGAAATTATGAGAAAGGAGTAAGGACCTCACCAGAGGAATTCAGGTAGTCACCGAAGTGGTAAGGCAAAGCAAACAAAAGTCCACTGTGAATCTCTAAATGCATTTTTTTTTCCCCTTGTGTGCTTAGTGAAGAACAAACATGATCTTGTTTTGAAGCAATCTCTATCTAAAGATACATGTAGTAATTTAGATTAATGAGTGGGATGTTTGGGGGTTTGAGGGTTTTTTTTAGAATCTTAAAAGTTAGAGAATGATAATACTTGTGCATAGTAATCTTTCTCACTAAAAGTGAAGGTGGGACTGTTTCTTACTGAAGCACTGAATGGTGACAGTAACAGACTGGCTCATGCTGAGCTTCCAGTACCTCCTGACAGAGACTACAGAATAATATTGATGTTCATGAAGGCAGGAGTCTTTCTAATATTAGCCCAACTTCTAGTCCTGATTGCCACCACCACTCCCTATTTACATGTACGTAGTATTCAAAATTGTTCTCACTGTTCCCATCAACTGTACTTTTCACAGGTTTTCTTTGTAATGATTGCCTATGCAGGCCACACATATTTAGCTCTGCTAATCTTGCCCAGCAATCTCAACCACCTTTGCCTTCATTTCTTCACTGCTCAGGTTAGTCCTAATGATTTCAACCATTTGGAAACATACAATATTCTACAACACACTTCTGACAGCGAGAACCTTAGTAATATAAAATCTCTATTACCTCTGTTTTTACATTGGCTTCTGCAGATTGAGAGATATGTCTCTCAACATATTTCTTTATGTGTGTCATGCAAAAGTGGAGGCTGTAGTCCAGCTGAGCCCTTGCCAGAAGGGAAAGATTGCTTTATGTGTGGGACGTAGTTCTGGTTTTATGTATTCCACCATGAGGTCTGTTTTTTTACAGCATCATAATACTATTCATTTCTGTCTGTTTTGTGACCTGCTGAAAGCTTCAGATCCCCATCTGTGGTACTGCTGCCTGTTTCATTGCCCTGACCTCAAAGCACTGCAGTTCATTTCTTCAGTCAATGGATAGACATTTCCACTTACCCTCTTTGAATAGCAGCCTATTTATTTCAGTACATGTATTTCTATTCGTTGTGATCCCTTTGAACGCTAGTCCTGCCTTCTAAATTATTTGCAGTCCTTCCCAACTTAGACTTACATAAATATACAACAGACATCCTTCCCTGTTTATCAACCAAGCCTTTATTCTATAGTTGCCAACACAAGACTGATACACTTACAGCCCCACTCGATATATGTGGCCAAGCTAATGGTGAACCAGTGATCACAGTTCCCTAAGGATGGTTTTCTCAAGACCCATGTCCTAACTTTCAGCAGTTTCCTCTGAACAACATTGCACTAGTTTGCCTATGAGCGTGACATGGGAGACGGTGCAAGAAGACACACAAAAGTCAAGCTATATCACATCTCCAGTTTCTTCCTTTATGACAATGACACTTATACTGTAATTGAAGGAAATTAGACTGGTTTGATATGCTCTGTTCTTGACAAACCTACTTTGTCTGTTACCACCTCGTGAACTTCTGAGCACTTGCCTATAAAATGTACATTAATAAAATCCAGATAGTGCAATTTGGCTGTATCTCAGCGAGTCAAGGGAGGACTTCCAGCATCCTTCCATTTTCATGCATTTATCTTCTCTATCCACATCCTCACTCAAAAAAGGCTCTTTACTTCATCCCTCCTTCCTGTTTGAAGAGCACCAGACAAAGTGATATGGCCAAAAATTGTGACTCCTCACTTCTCTTAGTTGAATGTACTCACCCACCCATGAGGGGCACTTAGACCACTAAGAGCATCACTGTTCTGTGGAGATACCTTTGTGTGTCATTGCTTCAGAAAAATTGCAGCCCACGCTCTGATGCTTTACAACATTAGTAGTTTGACTGACAACTTTATTTCACTTCTTCTAGGCTGGGACTGAACCAGCTGTGCAAACTCTTTCTTGTGGCCTGAGGATACAAATGGGAATGTAGGAACAAGAGGAGAAAGGACAGGGTAATAAAACATTTAGGCATATGAATGTGACAGCAAAATATGTGGGTAATATTGTACATCATAAACTGAGATATCACAAATGAGATACCATGTGCCTATGGAGGGCACATGAGAAGATAAAAATGGCCAGATCTCTATGTGAAATGCAGTTCAGTGACTGCGCACAGCCTCAACTCACTCATATTCCTCATACTCATTTCTTTGCCTGTTCAAAGGATTGGTCCTAAATGTCTGGGTTTTATGCTTCTGAAAAGAAACCATTCTGTCTGAATCCTTGTGGTCTTGTGTTTTAACTGGAATAGCAGTCAAAACAAAGAGGGTCTGGAGGTGCTTAGTCTGCTTTCTTCATTAAACAGAGTTTTGACTGCAACAGCATAAATGCCAACATGTCGATGGCAGATTATATTTACTCTGCAGCTTAGCCAGTGAAAGGCCATGGGCACAATTTGCAGGGTTGTGACTTTCTCAGGCACGTCTCCTGTTTTCTTCCAGCTGAAAACAGCACCAAAGCCAATGAGAGTACCAACAAGGTAACAAGAATAAAAAAGTATTATCTCCTTCCTGCTGTCATTCCCCTCTTTAAAACTTACTTTCGAAAGAGGTCATTAAATGTGATCCTGCTCCCTTAACTGAACATTCTGTCTCTTTTTTTTTCTTTTTTTTTTCTGTCATACTACAGTGCTTTCAACTTCTTCTCATCATTAAACCATTTGCATGAAATACTGAACTGATTAATGTGGCATTTTCCACTAAACTGTTTCAGGAAATGCTACACCTTACCAGTGGGATGCTTTTGAATAACGTAATCTCTTTAGTATAATTAAAACTAAGTCCTGATGTTAGTACCATTTTTCCCCCTGGAGACACTCACGAAAATGTCAAGTGTTCCTTCTATTGGAACTGCAACGCTGTAGTACAAACAAATGTATTTATCCACCATTCCTTGCAAGCAGAAGACCTTTGCTTCTAATATTTGTCACTTCATTTTTTAACATGAGTAAATAGTGCATGAAATATTAAACAGTGTCTCTGCAGAGAATGACAGTATATAAAAGAGCTTGAAGGAAATTAGATACCACAGGTAACAACAGCAAGATGTCCTTGTTTTGTTTTACTAATGATTCTTTTCAAGAATGACTCCTAAAATGAAGTTTAAATGCTTATTTATAAATGGAACAAATTATATGAAATAAAACATTTGCTTCCCCTAGACAGCTCAGGGCACCTTGTGTCCCTTAGATATAAACAGGCCTGGAGTGCCACCACCTGGAGAGCTGCAGCAATATTGTTCGCAGATTTCAAGTTTCTGTGATTTGCTGAAACTCCACAAATTTACAGCCGAGTCTTGGGCAAAACTTCAGTTAAAAGGATAGAAAAATCATTTCACATTATATTTGAGAAACTCCAGAGGTAGGAAGATAAATTTTAAAAAACAATCACATATATGTTGATGAGGTTCAACAAGGCCAAGTGC
>NW_008621028.1:101792-134046 GCF_000691845.1 Merops nubicus | reverse complement strand
AAGCGCCCGGGTGTAGAGAGAGAGAGCTCTGCCTTTTCGGGGACCTGCACAGGTATTTCCCAGACACTTCCCACTCCTCTTAGAAGTGCGGGAGGCAAGCCTCTCGCCTGGCAGAGCTGACAGCTGTGAGCGTTAGGCCTTGCTACGCCGGCGTTTCTCTTGAATTTCCCACGGTCGTGTCGCCAGCCTCCCTGTTACCAGTGAATGCACGGTGGTGAAACACCGGTGCGTGCTGCCGGTTTGTTTGTAGAACCCCTGTGTTGTTTAGATGTGTGTCCATCAGCGAGCTGCCAGCGGTGAAGTGCAGCCAGTCGCACTAAAACCAGGGCAGATGCACCATCTCAAATCATAGCAGCCGCCTGGACCGTCCTGGGGATGGGGAGATGCTGCTGGCCAGATCACCGCGGACAGGGATCTGTTATTGCCAGCGGAGAGGTTGTAACCATCTTGCAGAACTGGTTGTAGCTTTGGCGGGGACATCTGAAAGGGAAAGCCTGTAAATAACTTAGTTGGACCGCAGCTATTGGGTTTGCATCTCAGTGTGGAATGGAGCATAAAGGTGGTGATGGTCGGCTGTGGTCTGTCCCTGGAAACTACCAGTCCACACCAAGGCCTGGGGAAGATGTATTTTGAAACTGAGGAGGAGCGTGACTAGGGGAAAGGGGAGGGAAGTGGCAAAGCACTTATATTTTTAGAGACTTGCAACTTTCTTATAGTAGATGTTTCTTAATGGGTGTCCTAACTTTTTAGCTGGAGATTTCTAAAGACCAATGTAATGAAGCTATTTTGAATTCATGATGGAAAATGCATTTTCCCTGTCCTCACAGTCCTTACCATTCACACGTGCCTTATAGGAATAATTTTTTTTTCTTTAAGATGTATGGGTAGACGTTAATTAATAAATGCTTTTGGTTTCCCTGTATTTAATCAGTGATATAAACTCATTAGTCTCTGAATGCCTAGCTGTGCTTTTGCAGCTCGCACTGCACCTTGCTACGCAGCAGCTGCATTCAGACCCCAGCTGACAAACTGCAGATAGGTGAGGCAGAGTAGAAAGCAACTTCCACAGTGACCCAGACTCAGCAGTGCTGGGAGTGGGCTAAATGCTCATCTCGTTTTCCTCCTGCCATCTCTTTTGCAGCAAGGCTTTCACTTTTGGTTAGGTACTTTGTGGAAGACATGTGAGGAGTTTTAATCCTAAATTCCACTTATGCAAAGCAATCTAAGTGCAGTTGGAATCCTGAAAATTTTAGCAAGTCCTGCAAATTTTGAGTTGTAGTTGAAAGTGGTATGCTGTTGACTTGCAATATTAAAAAGATACAGTTTCAGCAAGTGTACCAGATCTTTTCTTGTCAGCTTTCCTCATCTTATATTTGTGAGTTTTGTTGTTATGTTTTGGAACTTAAGTCTGAAGGCAGTGTAAGACCTAACGTGCTGTTGCCTTAATCTTGCATCCTCTTTACCAGTTAAACTGGAAGAATTCATATTTACAGATATATTTATTTGTACAAGGACTTCTGAATTATAATTTACAGTTGCACAAATGCATTTAATCCATGTTGAGAGACAAATAGGCATAGTCCTGTTTACTTCTAGATTTTGGATGGGATGTACCTGAAAATGACAACAATATACCTATAGTTATACAAAATTGTGATCTAAAATTCTCTGAACTTTCATTGTACCTGAAAACCAGTTGACCAGGTCTCTAACTGGTAATCCCTGTGTTATTACGTAATTAGAGAGTAATTTTAATTACTGTCCCAAGAAGTAGAAAAGCCAGGTGAGATTCCTTCTTCAGGTTAAGAGATGCACACTTGAGTCCTCTGCTTCCCTGGTCTAACCACCACATCCCAGGCCACACTCAGCTAAGGGAGCCTTTCGCTCCACCTGATGAAGTTGAGTTATTTATAGGAATCAATGTTGTGTTCCTGGAGGAGGGGAGACAAGTGGACCTTTACTGAACTCTGAAGCTTAGTGGTTAGAAGAGGTTGAGGTCACTCTTGCCAGTATAGTTCCTGTTCTCATTGAATGACTATTTAATATTTTTAAAAAGTGTATAAATAGACTTAGAAACAGGACTGAAATCCAGGTCTCCCAGTTTGCAGAGAAGTCTCCTAGTGGCAAAACTATGAAGTCAAGCTTCCTTGTGTGCTGCGTAGTGTGGGAGTCTTGCATCCCTTTCAGTCATGGTGCACAGCTTTTCCAGGAGTGGAGGATGCCTCCATAGCTTTCTAACAGGTAATTAAAGTTCTTTCTGGGAAACGGCTCAAATGTAAACCATATTCTTCTCTTCCAAGTGAATGAAACATTCTTGTCTAGATCTAAGAATGAGTCAAGATGCAAGTCAGCAAGGGAGCCCTGTCAGTCTGGAGCGGAGGGGTGCACCCCAGCAGCATTACCCAGACGCAGGATGAGGAGAAGGGAGAGGTTTCAGAAGTGCTCTCTGTGCTCTGGGCCAGAGTTTCGCACTGTGCAGAATGCTGCCAGCATTGGGTGAAGGATCACAGGGGTCCAGAATCACAGCTGCTGTTCCTCCTCCCCCAGGTGCTGTAACTTACAATAGTTTCTGGCCAAGAAGTAGCTTGGTTATAGCTTGTGTTCTACAGAACAATCACTTCTGCAATCCTCTGTTCTTGCAGAGCCTGCAGCTAGCCCTGCTTATCTGGAATTTGTCCTTTGGTATCACTGTGTGTTGGGGCAGGATGGAAGTGATGTGCCCTAGGTGAGTGAAGATGTGGATGCCTTGTTTTTCTGGGTAAGGAGTGTAATCAGAAGGTTGGAGGGCAGCAGGATTGAGTCCTACTGTAATGGTGGGTTCTGCAGAATGAGGCTAAAGGTACAGGATTGGTTTCCGGGCTTAGGAACTTGGGCACGTTCTGGGTTTAGGAACTTGGGTACCTCCCTGCTTGTTTGAAGCTGTTACCACTGATGGTGGTGGTTAAATAAACAGTTTGGGAACTCCTCTTTGCTGTACAGTTGACTGCTTATCTGAAATGCATTGTTCTAACCCCATGATCTTAGTGTTTCAGACACCTAGTACCAGTTCCTGCACCCCACTTGTGCCAAATGTGTCCGTAAGCCTTGTTTCTTCTGATTCTTGCAAAGGCTGAGGGTTTGTTGTTGAGAAGATGGAGTGTATATAAGCATAATTTATTTTATTTTTTTTTAATGTGATACCTTTGAAGAATACTTCTCCCTTTCTGTATGCAAGAAGGATAAAGGGAATAAACTGCTGCTTTACTGCCTCCTGGTGAGATACTACACAAAATATGTTACTTGCACCTTTTTAGCTGCTGTGACTCTGGGACCTTTTTTTCCCTCCAAAACATATTTGCAAGCTTGGGAGCAAAGTACTGCCTGTTGTTTATGATGCAGACAGCTCATTCAGAAATGACAGTGGTTTCTGTTTTCTGGAGAAACCTTTTCTTTGTGAGAGCAAGGCTAAACTGGATGAGTGGGCCCATGCCAGTGAAGGTCTGCAGTGAAGGAAGAACAAAAGCTGTCAGACGAAACAGATTGGAAGTGGTACACCCCAGTTAAATATCAAGGTTTAGAAATAAGTTGTGAGTCTGAAGACTAAGCAGTGTAATTTTTTTTTTTTTTTTTGTGAAAAAAGGAGCTGTGTGGCTTCTAACGCTTTTGTGTTTATCTTTTGTGTGATTAGAAAGCTCTCTGAAGAGAATCTGATGATATTTATCATATACTGAGTTTTAATTTTGGGCACAACTTTGCCAATGCTTTTCTCCCATGAAGGTATGTTTAAACCTCTTTTGGTATATGTTCTAGGTGCTTATGTAGCCTTCAGGAACACAATTTCTCAAGCTGTCCTGCAGGCTTTAATATATATATATTTAGTAGAACCCTATGAAATAAAAAAATATTATTATTTCCATTCAAGCAGAAAACTGAAGCACAGAGCTAAAAAAAACAAACAAACAAACAAACAAACAAACAAACAAAACCTCAAAGTTAATTCAGAGTTCTTCACTTGCAATAGTTTTTCTAGATGTCTGACCAGTGCTTTAAAGAGAGGACTGTTGTGTTCATGTTTTGGAGACTCTTAAACTATACTTAAAAGAGTGGCTTTGAAAAGTGCTTTCTTTCAAGTAGTCAAAAAACCCTCTAATTAACATTTCACTTTTTCCTTAGAAAACAAAGACCAGAAAATATATTAATTTAGATTGGCTGAAAATTCAGACTAAATGTTATAGATATACTGCTATGAAATATCACAGAAATGTGTCTGTGAGTTAAGAATGCTCTTTGTAGTGGTGTTTATTATCAGGATGAAAGTCTGCCTCCCAGCCTAGGGATTCTGTCTGGTAATTTAAAACATACAAGAGACTTAATTATTGACATTTATTAATTGTGAAATCAGCATCTTGAGTCAATGATAACTGATGTGTTTAGTGACTTAATGGTGATTAATTTAAAAAACTTTACTTGCAATTTCAAATTGCTCAAGTATCTAGTTTGAAAATGTTGCTTTCCAAGTTCTATCAAAACTAAGTATGGTTTTTATTCAAGGACCACAAGTCCTCTTGAAGCAAGGTTGAATTTACCAGTTTTGTGAAATTCTATGCGTTTCTCACCTTTATTTTAAGAAAATATTTTTCTAATTTTGAGAACTATTTAGAGAACTCTTCGTAAAGAGAGCTACAACACATTCAACTACAAACACGTCTCCAGCCTTCCAGGAAGAAATACTTAAGTGCTTGGTAGAAGTGAAACTTGGGAAAATCCTTCCCTTCTGAAGTACTGTATGCAAAAGCTTGACAAATGTGTAGGCACTTTCATAGAAGCTAGCTGTGTAGAGGTGATAGAAAAAAAGGACAGACTGAAATCCTGAAACCTATTTTTGGAAAAGGTTCTCTTTCTTGCATTCATCTCAATGAAGTGGATTGATTATTCTAATTCAGGGCAATTAGAGTATTCTATTCAAAGCAGGTAATAAGCATGGCCCCCATTTTCTGTAGGATGCCTGGCCAAGCTGCCACCCACTCTTGTGCATCCATCAGATGAAATTTAGCACTTTATTGCAAGAACAGATGAATAGGTTTTAAATCCCATCAAACACTTGCACATATTTCTGAGAAAACAGAGGAACCAGGGTGGAATTCCCACATGGTACAGACATCAGCCATTGGCATAAAATGCAAATATTTTAAGCATCTGTAGAGATATAAAGATGTGGTAAACATAAATAGCCAGTCGCATCAAATGGACCCTGTATATAACATCAGGACCTGTGGTTATCTCTCGTGGCTTAGTGGGGAACTGGTATGTAGACTGTCCTCTAGAAAGTGTCCATAATAGAAGCAGTACAAGTTTGCAGGGGGTAGGACTTGTAAAATTTATTTAGGTTTAAACTCAGATTTTTAGTTTATCTTTGTGTCCTCATGCCTTTAAAATAACTTTGCAATACTTCTTTCTGGCTCTATAGAGTTTAGATTTTTTGTGTGTGCGAATCTGCTTTTGTTTTAATTTGAAATTAATGAACTAATTCTGTCAGACAAAATTATAGGTTTCTTGATTTAACTGGGGAATTCATACATAGACAATCCTCTAAAAAACGTCTCTGACAGTGTGCAATTTTAAGCTATAGAAGGGTTTTTTTTTTTCAGTTGCTTGCCTTAGTCTTAAACTCTATTTCAATGTTCTCATGTGTCTTCAATATACACTAGCTCTAATGTTTTCCTGTAGAAGCTTTTGTGTTAAATTCCATACTTTCCAAGTTCTCTTGACTGTTTGATCCTGCCCCTCACTTTCTTGACAATCTGAAATATTTGTGCTACTTTCAGCCACTTTCTGTGGAAAGCATAAAAGTTTGAGACATTGCTTGTAACCACAGTCTTCTTATGTGGGTTTTTTGGCTGCTTCCTGTCCGTCCATCCCCACAGCTAATTGCATAGGTATTCCTTTCCAAGATTGATTTATTTTAGTTTGTAAGTTACTGACATGATCGTTTCCGTATATGGGCACTGAAAATAAATCTTTTTATCCCCTCCTGCTTTTTTAGGTATTCTTTGGACTTTTATTGAAAAAGCCAGGTAGGCAAGCTCCTTTTGTATGCATGTTTAGTTTAGATTGTGCTAGAGTATAGCTTCTTTTTTTTATGATGCTTCTATCACTGAGTACTGTCTTCTCTTTTCAGGTCTCTTAATTGCTGCTGTAGCTCATGTTGTAGAGATGTGTGAATAAATATGGATAGTTACAACTGTCAAATAGTAGAACAGTGTGTGGCAAGACTACTTAAACTTGTTTTCAGTTGTGCAGTGTTGCTTGATCGTTTCTGTGTTGTAAAAACGCTATTTAATGTGTTAAAGAGCAAATAGAGCAGTGGCTTTAATGGCTTTCAAAGTTGAGTAGAATAATGCAGCGTTAATGCTTGGGGTTGAATGTTTTCTGCCTAGCTCTTCATTAAGCTGTTTTGACACAGACTTTTGCAATGAATATTTGGAAAACTTTATCAAAAAAAAAAAAAAAAGATTGCTCATTACAATTTCTGTTTTGCCTTTGAATTTCTGTTTTGCCTAGAGGACAATAATTCTTTAAATACTGGGGTTTTTTTTATAGCCAACACAGTTGGCAGTAGCTTTCATCTTTTCTTTCAAAATAACTGTGATTCTCTACTCTTCAGTTGGATAGTATCTGGATAGATAAAAATTTTGTTGTTTGGTCATATGTAGAACATTCTGGGTATCAGTATGCTTAGTTAAAGCTCTTATGTTGACAGGCATACTTTTTGCACTGAAATGTCAAAAATAGACATTCTTTGGCAATTGAAAGTTTTTAGATGAAAATTTGAAATGTCTAAGTGGGTGGCTTTCCCAAAAATCATTAAATCTATTCCTTTTCTAGTTTTTGCCTTAAAAATTCAGTGTCATATTTTTATTTTTTAACACCTAAGAACAAACCTGGGCTTACTGGTTTTTTAATATCTGAAATACAGCATGTGTTGCTCAGACTTTTTTTTTTTTTTTTCCCCTTTTTTTCCCCTCCTTGTAAATTGTGTAGGTGGTATGTGATGATAACGTTTTGAGAGAGAATAGGGAAGCAATGGGGCTGCAGTGTTAAATTGTCCTGGCATGTAGTGACTTGTGCAAAGATTTACGTGATGGTTAAGGTAACAAGAACTATAGCTATCTGCTTCTTCGTGTTCTCTTATTCATTAGCTTCCTGCTGGTCTGTCTTTTATTTCTTTTTTTTGTTGTTTTCCAGAGGTTTCCAGTACAGGACTAGTATCCAGTTTTTGCTGCACCAAGGCAAACAGTATAGTCTAGGTACTGTTCACAATGATGAGTGCAACTCAAACTCTTTCTTTGTCAATGGGTTGCATTTTAGCAGCTGTGTTGCCTTAAATCCCAGTCTAGACAAGAGAATTAAAGGTGTGATAGAAGCAAGTTATCCTTTCTCAACACTGATGCCATGGGGCTAGCTCAATTAGTTGGTGCTGTACTCTTTAAAAATGCAAAGGTGGTAGTATTTTTAATTCTTGTCTTGATTAAGCCTAGACTAGGTGAAAGATCAGGTGAAGGACAAAAAAAAGTGTTTTTTAGAGCTTGTCATGAAACATCTCTTGTCATGTAGATAGAACTTTAATGACTTTTAAAATACTGTTATCCAAAAAGGACAATGCAAACAGACATTAAAGCGTTTTAAAATATTAGAATGTAATAGCTTAGAGTTGTGGTCTGGGAGAAGATAACATATCGTTTTTATAGAATGGATTGATGATTTCATGTTATTGTTCTGATTACAGGTAGCCACCTTAACTAAAAGATTATTAATAGTGTTTGAGATTCCCATGCATTAACTCAACTACAGTTTAATTTTGAATAAGGGCACTGAACTTAAGTGCTCTGAGTGTTCTGAAGAAGAGCTTTGGTCTGGATTTCTGATTAATTGCAAGAAAAAATGCCTTCAAGAAATAGCCACCTAGATCACCTCTGGGCTTGCTGTTAGAAGCAAGTTTTGGTAGGAGAATGTTTGTACTGTTTGCCCTCTTACTCCTAATATATTTTACAGTATAGAGGATAAGCTAGGGCTGATCAGCCTACTTTATGTGATTAGATCTGGTTGCAATTTCCCACATTGCTATAACATCTCTTTAACTCCTGTGCAAAATCTTACTTGAAACATTTTATAAATGTGCAAATAATTGCAATGTTTTTTTTCTTTTAAAGGTCATGAACTTTATAAGATCTGTCTAGAGATGCACAAACTAAATCTTTCCTTAGGAATTGCTTTTCATTTGATATTTCCATACTATTTTTTCCCATATAAATTCTGGAAGCTTATTGGATTTGTCAGAACAAAACAAAGAATATGAAATGTTTGTGGCCTATACCATTTTCCCCAAAAGTTATAAATGAGTGAGTGTGTAGGGGGAAACTGTTGTGGTTTCTTTTAGCCACCTCTGTATTTAATTGCGCTTGGCCATGAAGCAGAACCCTGGACGTGTTTGGTTTTTTTTGGACTACAATGACAGCAGTCTGTATATAGCTATTTGTACCCTGTTTTTAAGGAGGCATGTTTTCAGTCTGTGGATTACTTTGTACTTCCAAGAAGACTTGACACTGTAAAGGATTTCCTAGTAGTAATCTTCTCTCTCCAGGTTCAAAATGTGCCCCTCTTCTGCTGTAATACTTCTGCTGAAAACCAATCAAATGGTGGGGTTTTGTGGTTTAACTTTTTTTTTTTAACTTTAACAATTCCATTTCTTTTTGAAAATAATTTGGAGGGTAGAAGATGATCACCTTAAACGGTTTCTTCTGGAGCATTTTATCAGATGCCTTTCATACCCCTCAACATCCACCACCCCCCACTTCCCACACAAAAACACATCTAACTGGTCTCAGTGCTGCTTAGTCGCCCGTCAGATGCAGGCTCTCCATCTCGCTGCTTAAAGAAAGCATCTGCTCTGCTAGTCTCAGAAGCAGTTAGATTCTAGGTAGCTGACATGCAGGTTACTCCCTACAATGCCTGGAAGAGAGAAGCATGAGTCACCTTCTGCTGGGTTAACGCTGCAGTCAACAGTCAAAATCCAAGCGTTAATTTGGAATGAATTCTTCCATTGCCTCTGTCTGTTTGGGTGTGGTGTAATGTCTGGGGAGAGGAGTGAGGGGGATCAGTGTAGTACCACTGAAATCTGTTTGATCTGCTTGTGTTCTTTAACAGATGACCTCCTCAGTATACAGTGTGGGTTTTGGGGGCACGAGAGGTTGGTTTCATTTCTGTACCAAGTCTGCAGGATGCTGTCCAAAGCAGGGAGTCTTGGCATTGATCTTCTGAACATGCAATGCACTGGGGGAGATGTTTGCTACTTTTTTTTTTCCCCTTTCTCTTCTCTTTCCAGTATCACCCTTCTCTTTTCTTGCATTTCATTGAGAAATAGGTCTTTTTTTTTCCATGCTGTGGATGATATGATATCAAGTCTGTGGTCTACTCAATAGTCTGTACTAACAAGATCCATACAAAGCCATTCAGAAATTCATTGCTCAAAACATAAGGAATTAAACCTACTTGGAAAGGCAGGAGGTGAAGAGAGTAAAATGTTCTGATGGCAAATATTTCTGGGCCCGAATGCAAAACTGAGGGAAGTAAATATACTGGGACTCCAGAGGCGTGTATTTTTCCCCCCCTTCTCTTCTCTTTCCAATATCAGCCTTTCCTTTTCTTGCATTTCATTGAGAAATAGAGCTTTCAAAATAACTCGCTGTTTCTTTTCTGTGTCAGTTCTTTAGGAATCTGCTTTGCTCTGAGGTGTGTAGTCTTGTTGCAGCAAACCGCTTGAACTATCTCCTTATGTATGTAGAATATCTCCTTTGGAGAGGAAGGCCCACTCACTCTTCAAAATGCTTAACTTCTAAAAGAATGGGAGAAAAATGGAAGCTGCTATGTCATCATGGAGCAACAGCTGACCTTTTTTGAACTACTGTGTTCACCTGGACTAGGGGTGTCTTCTGGTAACTATTCAGTGTACAGGTTATTGATTTTGCATTTTTTGCAGTGACTTCTCAGTCTAAAGTGAATAAACAGTCCTGGGTATTTTAGTCTCAAGTATCTATCTCCAGCTTGTATACCTAATCTTTTTCTGTTGTTATTCCCTCAGGATTTGTAAATTTACCTTCATGTGTTTGTATTTGCATTCATAGTGATGCATCTTCAACAGGAAGATTGAAGAGTATTTTCTCAACCTTAGTGGTTAGAGCGATCTGGGAAAAGCTCTTGTGAGACTCCTGTGACTACAGGAGGTGTATGGAGCAGGTCTTTCACCTCCTTGGTTGGTGCTGTGATTGCTGGGTTGCTACATTAAATGCCAGGACCGGCATTGCCACTGCTTGCTTTTATTCCCATGGCTTTCTGAGGAAGTGCTGCCTGGTGTGGTTTGTGTTATCTTACTATTGGTGTGTTACTAGGTTCACAGTGGAATGTTTAGTAACTTAGGCCTCTCAAAGGACTTGAGCGTTTGCCTGCCTCATCTGTAAATCCCAAAAGAGCTTCGAGGTGTGACCCTGTTGTGGTTCTGATGTGTGGTTCAGAGGGGCTTACACAGCTGTAGGCCTTCAGACAGCTGCTGGCTTTGACAGAAACTTTAGATGGATGCAGCCTGTCAAGAATTTCAGTGGGCAGGCAGAAATTTTATGGAGCAGTCTCTTGGACGCAGCTTCCTAATTTCCTCTGGAGTCCCAGTATATTTACCTACCTCAGATTTGCATTCAGGCCCGGAAATATGTGCCATCAGAATATTTTCCTCTCTTCACCTCCTGCCTTTCTATGTCAGTTTAATTCCATATGTTTTGAGCAGTGAATTTCTGAATGCCCTTGTATGGATCTTGTTAGTACAGACTATTGAGTAGACCACAGACTTGATATCACATCATCCACAGGATGGGCTTGACAGGCCTTGTACTTCAGAGGGTCTTCCTTCTCTACAAAAAGAGTTCTATGCACAGGTTATATTACATTGCTGATCATAGCATTATAATTGGAGTAGAATCTGCATAGGTGGAAATGGCTGTCTGAAGAATGATAGGTTTTTTCATAGGAAGAAACTGGAGAAACATAATACCAAGATAGCCTGCCAAGAGTCCATATAGTTTTAATGCTAACTATCAAACATGAAGAAACTTGATTAATTAGCCTTTGTAAGCATCCCTTCTGTGTTTCCTTTAGACTGGATGTCAGCAGTCTCACAATGTTAGAAGCTGTGGATTCTCAGCAGGCTAGCTTCATGTCATCTGCTTCTCCAGTAGTTGTTAGAGGCTGGCCATGTGAGAGAGTAGATAGGCGTCTGCTCCTTGATCCTCGATGGTCCAGAAGGTTTGGGCATGGTGGCATGTTCTGGAATTTCACTTAATCCAAGTGTTCCCAAATTTGATACAAACTGTGGAGAAGCTAGGCTGCCTGTTGATGTGGTGCCTGAGTGTCGATATTTTGATGGGATTAAGTCTGAAGAATCCTCTGCTGCCTTTAAAGACAACATCATGGATCAGATGATAATCTTGCCTGGACTGTGTGAATGGATCTTTAATGGCCTTGCCTCTGGTCTAGCAGTATATACATTATAGTTGTTCCATCCGGGATTGTGCAGCCTCTGTTACTTACCAAAATATTGCTGTCTTTTATGGAGCTGCTGCAAATTTCTGATGAGTCTGTTCACCATCGAGCAGTTTTTAGTCAAACCTTTTGTAACTCTTTTATTTCTAGTGCTCTCTGTAACCAGATTTCATAGCAACCAAAGTCAGATGCTTGCTACCCATCAGATGAGTCTGTCAGCAACTGTTGGCAAGGAGTGCTGTTCTTATTACCACGCTGAGTGCCAGTTTTGACTTAAAAGCCTGGTGTTACTGCAGAAATAGTCCTGCTGCCACCAGGCCCTGTGCCTCAGATTCTGCACGGACCATGTAATTAAAGGATTTCTGGACTTGCTCTGTAGCTGTGGGAGGGTGGTTTTCAGGAACCATAGTGAGCAAATGCAGTCGTTGGACAGCCTCCTGATGGACTGGAGCTACTGTTATTTTCGTCTTTTTGATTTACACTCTTGGTTATGTTTGTAATTGCCAAGAGTTCAACCACTGGGCAACCGTAGTGGTTTATGGACAGGTCACATAACATGAGTGTTTAACAGGGCTCTTTCTCAAGGGGAGGAAGTGGCTGGCACTTGCACACAACAGGAATCCTCACTCATACTATGAAACTATAGCAGACATGATCAAAATACCATTATCTGCCTGACAATCATGTCACAAGAAGCTCAGCATAAGCATCGTGGCAGTCTGATCTGATGATGGAAGGATTGTTTCTCCTGACTGCTTCCTCTTTCTACTTTTGTAACTCTCTGATTAAACAAATTACATAATTCGGTGTTTACTTACTAAAGTTTACAATGTAACTATGTTATGAAAAGGAAAATAAAATATATGGGAATCTAGGTTTAGGATACTGGAATTTAAAAGGTCCAGATTGCTCTGGAACATAAGGAAGAAGGAAGGTGATGTGCAGACCATGTACTGCAGGGTCTACTGGTGTATGGTTAGGCTCAATGTGGACACAGAGGGGAAAAAACCTTTGGTTACATAATTATTGCCCCGGGAAGAATTGCTACCTTGTATATTCAAATATAGGAAAGAAAATAGGATTGGGGGGGTTGGGGTGGGGGGAAGTTTATCCTGTATTCTTTCCATGGATTCTCAAGAACTTGGTCGTTGTATATGATTTGCTGTTTACTGCAGGATATTGCTTTTTTCTTTATTTTATTCTAACCCTTGTAAACTATATTTGGCTAAAATATACAAAAAAGCATCCTTTTTTAAATTGAAATGAGCATATTCAAGAAAGAAAACAGATCACCTAAAGGTGTGAAATCACTGGACTTGGCATGTGTTGAATTCTCTTCTGGTTTTTATTCAGAAATAGTGACTGCTGTTGTGGTAGCTTTGTCTACCAGAGAGGGACAATGGAAAGCTCAATCTTGGATGAAAGCTGAGAAGGAACACATTGAAATTCCCTTATTACTCTAAAATTAAGCAGTTGTATTGCCTTCCTAGCTGGGATAATTGGACTGGTAATTGAAGTCTACATTCTTCTCCCAGAGATGATCAAAACACCTTCCTTTGAAAGACTTTCTGTCTGTCAGCAAGAACTGTGGTTAGATTAAAAGGACTGGGAACAGTCTGGGCTTCACACCCCCGCACACACCTTCGTATTAATTGAAATGGCCTTTCTGCATAGGACAACTTAATGTGGAAAGAATAATTAGTGGACTATTTTCAGGAAATTCTAGTTGCCAATTAGTGATTCAGTGAAGGAGGTGTAATGGACACTAGGATGTGTGGTGCCTTTAAATACAGGCACTTTCTTAGAAGAAATCCAACTTTTTCAAATATTTTCTTACCGTTATTGCTGTCTCTTTTGAGGGTTAAGTATACAAATTATCATCCTTTCTGTACCTAGAACGTGACAAACAGGCATGTAAATGTTTGGATTATATTTTCTTTCTCAGAATAGAACAGAAATACATTATAGTTCAGCATTTTTTGCAAACTGTTACCTACTTAAATGGTGCCACTTTAAAAATAAGTTTACTTGGAGACAGACAGCTAAAATGTGCATAGATATGCAAGTACTTGCACAGAATGGCTTTCCATTATTCCAGTCTGTGGAGTCAGGAGCCAGGACAAAGAAAAAGTCTGGATTTGACCAGGTTCTACAGTCATCTTCTATTTAAAATAGGTTTCGTCCACATAGGAAAATCTTATCACTAAATTACTTTTGGAACAAGTTTGGTTAAACCATTGTAAAGCCACATTGTTTACTTCGTACCTAATTTAAGCAATACTTGAATTGGTGTCCATTGTGGAATTTACAACATTTTAAAGAAGCTATTTAGGTTGACAAGGCTTGTTTGTTTTTTTGTTGTTTTTTTTTTTTCCCTCCCCCTGAAAAAAAAACCATCAGTAAGAGATGCACCCTCTTGTTGTGAACGTTTTCATTATCTTTCTCCCTCCCTCTTTCTCTCACACATGCAGACTTTGCTTTTTCTGTCAGCTAGCAAAAGCTAGCTTTCTTTCCATCAGTTCAGCTGAGTAGCCACCTCTCTGGTGACACAAGCCATCATCTGGCCTACAGCCACTGGGGACATGCCAGTGCAGAGGCCCTCCAGTGCCCTAGGGATGCTGACAGCTGGGAGCCCTGGGCTCTGCCCCTGCTGCACCCACTTTCCTTCTGGCACAGCTTTGGCATTGGCGAGAGCAGCCTAGTGCCTAAAGCCCCAGAGATGCAGCTGCGTGGGGATGGAGTCCCAGAGGCTAACTTTGCTGTTGCAGGCATGGCCTTGTAGCTGATAGGGTTCATGTGTGTGAGATAAAATGGTCTTCAAGGTGGTTGAGTGCCACAAATTGTCTTCATAGAGAGTAAAATGGCTCTCAGACAGGTTAGTAAAGCTATTCTGGGAAAAGGGAATCGTTTTTTAACCTAGGCTAGACCCAAAGAAATTAAAATTTGTACAATAGTTAAAATATAAGTATCTATCTCAACATCTGAGATGAGTGTATCTGAGCTCTTCATTCTAGCTGGCTTAATTTTAATAGTTACTCAAATATAATGTTTGAGATACATACACACACAGGTAAGGGAGAATAAAATGCTTAGACTTTACTGTTTTATGTACTGGATGCCCTGTATTTGATGTCATTTTATAAACAGGTCCTTTTTAGGAAAGTTCTGGATACTAGAATAGGTAAACTTTAGTTTCAAGTCTTCCAATTAATTCAGGACATGGATTTAGAATGAAGTATTCTGTTGTTGTTTTACTTTAATTGGTACTTGCCTTATTATAGGAAGAATGAAAAAAGCTCCAGAGAACACTATTTCTGAAGTTTATGCTCAACATAGAAGAGACATTATCAGTAAATCATACTTTATATTCACTTCATAGAGACAGTATGCTGGGAGGCAGTAGTTTAGACTTGAGAGTGAACCAAAACTTACTTAAAAAAACTCAAATAATTAAAACAAGCAAACAAAAGTGCCATGTGACTTTGGAAGCTTTAGTTTTTGCGGATTCATCTTCAGATTTGGAAACAGTTTCACTTAACTAGCTGATGTGCTCTTTTAGAATCAAATTTCTAGAGTTACAAAGTTGAGCTGTTAAAGATGGAGGTCACTTCTGAAAGCTGTAGAGGTGAAAACCTTGGTGCTCTATTCGTTCAAGCATTCCAATTATTTAAACCAGGCTTATGGTAATTAGATAAATTATTCTGTAAGATATGGGCCACCAACTTTCTGAAGTCATGGCAGAAAGTTTTTCTTTCCCAAGTTGAAAGTCAAATGTTCTGGTGGAAACTCGTCAGGAGTGAAGAAGTTTTCAGAGCATCTGCTAATGAAACTAGTGAAAGCCTTCAAATTTACATGTTTTTTCTTTGTTGGTGGCAAATTTCATTTTGGTGAAGGAGGGCCTGACTATAGTCAGAAGGATGTGAAGTCATAGTACTACTCCTGAAGTAAAAGAGAACATGATAGAACTTGTGCTGTTTTCCTCTGAATTTGTTCACCAGCATGGCCAGTTGCTTAGAGCTTCTGTAGAATAGTCTTATCTTCTGAAAAATACCCAAAGGTGTAACCTAATTGTACTATTGTGAGGAAAATCTGTCTCAACAGAGCATTTTTTGCAAAGTTTTCTTACATGCATTGTAGGATATTTTTATTAGTTTGAAGGACATAAAGCTGTATTCTTTGGTTACTAGGGCAACAAAAGTCTCTGCTTTGTACTAGACACACAAATTCTCTTCAGACTATGCAGTGTCATATAAACTCTGGTATCTACCTGCCTTAGCTTCTATACAGGCACTGATGAGCGAGCAGAAATTTATGCCAGGTTGTTTACCTCTTAATCTCATAATTTTTAGTTTACCTTTTCTTAAGTTTTAGTTGACCTGAAGCTCAATTCATTGCAAAAATTCTTTAAAAAGTAAATTAATAAAAAGTCAAATTCTTTAAAAAGTATACTAATGAAAGCCACTATGACAATGCAGTTTGTATCCGTACGTAATGCTCGATGCTGCAGACCAGGTAATCAAATTGTCAGAGGTGAATTTTGTGATCCAGGCCTGCATATCTTTTCAGAAGCTAGATCTGGGTCGTGCTGAAAATCAGCAGCTCTGATGTCTCAGAGTAAGGAGGTTCTTACCTCGACATGGAGGAGAAACTGTTCCTTTCTGTGTTTCTGAGTGGACAGCATGACATGATCATTTTTGGAACCCTAATCCTTTGGAAGCAGGTAATGATTCTAAGGTTTTGAATTAAATGTTAGGTCTATTCTTGAAGAGTGTAAAAGTGTAATTTTAATTAGCTAGAGAAAATCCTATTAGAATAGTTTGAATAAGTTTTGCAGTGGGATTTTTATCAGCAGCTATAAATTGGTTAAATGAATGTAAGAGTGTTGACTTTGAAGAGTGAAGTAATACTTCCAGGACTATAGTCTTCTGGCCCTTTTAAAAAGCATATGCATTTCACCATTTCTGCCAGCCAAAGTTTTTACTTGGTGTATCCACTAAAAAGTTTCACTTTCTATAGTTTAAATAATGACAACTTCAATCTCTTTATCCTCCTTAACTTATACTTGATCTTTAGCTAATTCTGTAAAATCTGGCTTATTCACTTAGCTTTCATAATTCTAAGATATATGTCTATCTTGAGTCCTGTAAGTGTGATTATCGGTTCCTCTACATAAACAAATAGCTATAAATGTTTTTATAGCTTTGGCATTTGTTTCTCAGCCCATTTTCTATGGAAACAAGCCTTATGCAACTCAACTCTCTGCTTGTCTCATCTTCTTCCATTACCTGCAAATAAGTTTTTAATTCCACAATAGAGTTAAACTAAATTAAATGCTAGAACAAGTTGCCAAAGAGGTTGTGGACGGTCTGTTCACAGAGGTTTTTAAGACTGAGCTGTACATGCCCCTGGTCAAGCTGGTTGAAATCTGACTGACCTTGCTCTGAGCCAGGGATTGGAATAGAGACCTTCTGAGGTCCTTTCCTGCCCCAGTAGTTCTGTGGTTTGATGTCGGGAACATATTAAAAATTTAAATATTCAGTTCTGTCTGAGTGGCTGGGGGAGAGACACCATGTCAGTTTTCTGATTGTGGAAGAAACTGTGACATATGGTCAACCCTAATTATGGACTGGGGAATGGCATGGGGAACAGTCATAGGCGGAGGAAAAACTAGATCTTTAGATGTCAGCATTGAATGAATCTATAAGTAACTGGACCTGCCGTTGTCCTCATAAATTACTTCCCAGGCTGTGCTTTTTAGAAGGGCTGGATGCTGCTTCAGCTTTTCCAAATGGAATATTAGTAATATCTTTGTCTGTATCGATAAAAATAAACAGGTTATATCTGCAGTGACTTGCAGAAGCAGGCTGAACACATGGAAGGAGTTTTATCGTTATTTTAGTTCCCTCATGAGATCTTAGATGTGGAAAATCCTCTATAGATAAGAATTTCTCTCTGAAGTGATCAGCAATGACCTGGAAAGTTCTTTAGTGTCCTTCATGATAGAAATTTCATGCATCATCCTGTTGCCTCTCTTACAGCAAAGGCATGTAGGTTTACTAGATGGCCTTTGGGTGTGTGTACTTGACAGTGCCATCCACACTTATTGTCCTTTGGAAGCTGTCAGCTGTAAGGTGCCTAGAAATCACTCGTTCAAGTGCTGTGGTTGAAAAGTGCTTATAGTAACAGTTGGGAAGCAGATATATATATATATAGTGCTTCATTATATTGTGTTTTGTTGACGTTTCTTGGGTTTTTGCTTGGAAGGGAACTGTTTCCTGTAATTTTGTACAAGCACAGTTTTAAGGGTGAGCCTGCCAAGCAATTTCAGCAAAACTGGCACTGGCTGGGGCTTTTCCTAAACCTTGAAACCAAACTGCAAAGTGTAGGCTGACCATAACAACCACAGAACTGAATTGGCTTTGAAGTATTTTATGTTAGCTTGGATGATTAATTCCAGAAAGTTTCATGTCCAAGAACAAAGATAGTTTCTGAAGCAGTCTCAAAAGTGATATCACGTGGCAGTTATTTATTATTCTAATAGTATTCTTCAAGTTGTTTAAAAATTATTATTTAATTTGCTGTTCTATGAGTAAGTACAATTATCCTGACTTTATATACCTCAATCTATCCATCTGAAGAGTTTGTTTCCCAAAGGCTATATAAGGAGTTCATGTAAAGCCTGGAATAAAATGTTAGATCCCTAGTCCTGCAATTAGACCATACAGTGTTCTTTATAGCAAACTAATTCATGACTCAGCCACCTAATTGCAGTGGGACTTCCAATAAGCTCTTTAACATCTAGTCATTTATAAAAATTATTTTAAGACTCTGGCTTTTTTTTTTTTTTTTCCTCATCGGGAGTTGTTGCTTAAGTAATTAAATCCTTAAGCAATATAGCTTACAAAACTGAATATTGAATGCAATTAATTGCTAAGCTAGAATGACTTGTTTGCATCAGAATGGTAGGGGGTTTTACAGCTGTTCTGTATGGCTTGACCCAAGAAGCTCCAGTAATTTCCATTCAAGAGCAAAGTGCTCAAACTTTGCAGCTAACTTCTTATTTTCAGATGTATAGGATGTGTCAGGAGGTAAGATACTTAAATGTATACAGGTATAGGCACATCTTCATTGGTGTATATTTACAGGACCCCATGGAAAAAGATATAGCTCTGCAAAGTGAGCTTCTGCTGTTGAATTAACTCATAATGTTAAAATTTTTATAGCTACCAGAATACAAAGAATTTGGAAGAAGGGAAACGTCTTCTCTGACTGAACGTCTTAAGAAAAAGTAATTGCTTTTGAAGTACATATTTGGTACATCCTGCTTTGGTGCAAGAATTGGAAGCTATTCAACAAACAGTTAAGATTGTTTGTTTTCCCCTTGACAATTCTGTGGTCTTGTTTCCTCTCATACTGCTGTTCAAGGGGCTCAGAATCAGACTGGAGAACACTGTGTGTCTCTTCTTATCCTCTGAAGCTGATGCAAGTTTTAACCATTGAGGGTTCTGCATTAAACGTCCAAGGAATTGTGTGAAAAGGCCTAAGAAAAACTCCATAGTTATGTTTGGAATATGTTCTAAGTGAGGAAACTTCTAGTTCAAGATATGACATATTTTACTGCAGGGAATCAAACGTTTGCAAGTTACATTACAAAATAATGTTTAGTAATATTTGTGTATAAACAGTCTAATAGTTTTAACTGTAATTTCTGATACTTTACTTCGTATTGCCCAAAGTTCTTTTACTGTGTATTTTGGCAGAATTCTTACCACAGATTTTCTGTAAGTCTAAAATGAAGAACAGTTAATTTTACTGACTTTCTGGTATTATTTGCATCATCGTTGTCCCTAATATCTTTATCGCTTAAATTACTGTCCTTTTTGAAATACTATTAAGAGTGCCAGAAATAGGTTCTAAAAAAGGGGAAGACACCTTGCATGTAGAAGAAGATGATAAAGGTGGTTTAGACTGGAGACTCCTTTTGATGATTAGGAATAGTTCTCATGGATAGATACCTTTACTTTTCAGTGGTCCCAGGATTTAAACATGTGAAGCTAGAAATAATACATCTTTCCATAAACTTCCAACAAAATTTAAGCTACTTATAAGAAATAGTCTTTAAGGATACATTTTTTTTTCCATTTTAATTTGTTGTTATTATACAGAAAGTTTCCGTGTTTTGTTTGAACACATTTGTTTCTGATTTGAAGCACAGGCAAAAATCTTAGAAAAGATATAGCAGTTCTAGAACATGAAGCCCAAATGTTTTAAGCTGTCATTCAAAGTATACATATTAATCTAAGGAGAAGTGTGGATGATGTATGTGCCATCTGAGGTAAGATAAAATATAGAAACTTTTTATATTTGTGTGGCATGTAAGGTGGTGTGGTCATAGCTGGGCCACATAAAATATTTAAAGTCTCTGTATCTATTGATTCCGTGTGGCTATGGTGTCTGTCCTCAGGAAAACTGAGGGATTTGCTGTGGCCTGTTGGTCCCCAAAGCTCATTAAAGGCGGGTAACACGTTGGGTTTTAGCATTGAGTAGTTATCAGGGACTGGGAAATGCAGGCTGGTTGTCTTTTGTGGAGCAATGGCTGTATATTGCCTGTAGTGGTATCTGAGATACAATGGTATATGACTCTGCACCAGTGTCCTTCGTGGGGCTGTGACTGCAGTTGTGTTATCTCTTCAGGGGTTGCCACTGCTCAGTATCTGTCATATTGGAGCTTCAGACAGTGAGATCATTTACACAGGGTGCAATACCTTGTTTTTTTAAACATGTTCTGCAAACACATGTAATTGGTCTTGCAAAATTTTGTCTTGAAGAGGTCTTGAAAAATCAAGCCTTCCTGTGCTGGTCTTGAGCATATTCCTTACAGGCTCTGCTGTGATGTTTGTCCTAAAATACACTGTACTCTGCACTGGCACAGAGGAAGCTGGCAGCAGTTCTTATTTTCAGGTGGCTCTTATGCTTTTCATTAGGAGTGATGGGTGCTGTTCAAAGCTTTGCAACAGAACTGAGAAATTTGGATTCTCCTGCTCCATGAATGAGGAGCAGAATCATGCCACTTCTCCAGCACTAAGGGAACAGGCAGCAGGAGATGGGCTGCACTGAAAGGCAAATTCTCTGCCCAGCTCCCGTAGTAGGCTGAGCTGCCCTTTCACACATCCTGCAATGGCAGCAACAGTCTGGCTTCTCAGGACTTTAGGTGGGGGAGTTTTAGCCTCTTTTGCTCTGCCAGAAGTATTTGTGAGTAGGTTAGATCCTACATGAAGCTTTTGGAAGGATCTATGAATTCCTGGGTTTGATTTTTCTGGTTGTATGGAAAGGTTCTGCATTGCTTCTTGGGCATTGCAAGGCAGCTCTTTTAGCTCTTTTGGGTTTGGGGTTTTGTTTTCTTTGTAAAGAAGCTATTTTTCTCTTGGGTCTTTTGCTCTGCCAGAAGTATTTGTGAGTAGGTTAGATCCTACATGAAGCTTTTGGAAGGAGCTATGAATTCCTGGGTTTGATTTTTCTCGTTGTATGGAAAGGTTCTGCATTGCTTCTTGGGCATTGCAAGGCAGCTCTTAGCTCTTTTGGTTTGGGGGTTTTGTTTTGTTTGGTTTGGTTTTCTTTGTAAAGAAGCTATTTTCCTCTTGGGTCACTGAAATTCAACAGGGTGAAAAGCCTATGAGGAAGAGATGTTCTTCTACCCTTCAAATTTCATTAGAATCATGTAATTTCACCACATCTGAGAAATAACCCTTTTCCATTTTGGACCTGTGCTTCTGCACACCACCTCAGTGGTGGGTGTGCCAACATCTGGCCAGTCCAAGGCTCTGTGAACAGTGACTGTAGCCTCCAGGAGCAGGTAGAAGTTGCCTCCAGCAAGATGGGCATCTGTGGTAGGGAAAGTGTTGAGCCAAAGATCTACCCTGTACTCATCAGAAATATTTGCCCAAGACACTGGGGCCAGAAATTCTGTGAAGTGTTGGGAGGTAGCGAGTGGAGAGCCAGCTTGAACTTCAGGGCTTCTAGAGCTTGATTTAGTGAAGAGCTAGGGTTTCCATGTTGTATTACCAGAACCCAGAATCTGGGAAGTACAGTGTGGAGACAAGCAGGGGCTGGAACCACTTTATGGAACCACATAGTTTCTGTTAAGACCTTTTAGTTCTTATAGGACACTGTCCACAGTCAATCCATAATCATCTTGGTGTGTGGAGAATACAAACACAGATCTGTGGTCTGGCTCTCCAGTACTCAGTTCAGGTCTGGCAGGACTGGTGCTGAACTGGAGCTCATGAGCCAGTTTTCTGCTCAGTCAATACCCATGAACTGTTTTCCCTTTATTTGGTGTATGCCAACTTCCATTATGCTAGAGAATGGGTACTGACTTTAGTATGTAGAAGGACAAATTCTGTTACTTGCTCTGTGTGTGTTATAAACAGTCTACATATTATATGTAGGCATAAATATATAAATTTGTGTATATATATATATACAAATTTAAAAATCATGCAGAATATACATATATAAAAGGTATGTTCTCTGTGAAGTTGACTACTGAAAATTTATGTTGTACAAGGGTGTATTTTGCAAGAGCATCTTTATTTTTGCCTTGTGAGGAGATATTTGATACCATGGGATAATGAGAGTTTTGAAGAAACATTTTCTTACACAATTTAATGTTGCAAAGTGGTTATTGGATGAATCTGGATTATAAGGTGAATAATGCTTTTGACTGTAGGATTCCCATCTCATTTTAGGTGGTGAAGGTAAGTAGTGAACAGGGTAAATGCAAGAGGCAAAAGCAGGAAAAATCAATACAGTAAAGTGTTTCTATCTGTTCCACTTAATAGTTCCTAGATGTTTCTGTGCAAATAAATTAAGTTAGACTTTTCACATCTACCCTGTCAGCTCGTCAGTTCTTTTTGTTTTGCAGTACGAAACTTCACTGTTTCTACTGCTCCATTTCCCAGGTGCTGAGTACTCATAGTAAACAGGTCCTCAGATACAGAGCTGCCCAGCTTTTCTAGGGCTTCTAAACCTCTTTAAGCACTTGAGTGGAACTGCCTGTAAAGCTGCAACAAGTGTGGATTTTTCTTTTCCTCATAAATTTCTCAGCAAATTGGAATGATCTTGCAGAACAAGAAGAGAGGTGATCTTGTGTTTTAATTCTGGCTCATCTGCTTCTTCACTGAATGCTTCTCAAGCGGCTGCTTTGAATTTTCCAGTTTTTCCCACTGGTAAAATCAAGGAGATACAGATTCCCTAGAGGAGCTGGCAGGAGACAGGAGGACGTTTGGGGCCCTCAGATACCAAGAGACACAGTGAAGGTGTTCCTGATTCTGCTTTCATTGAAGGGATTTTTATGCTGTACAGCAAATACAATAGGACACATGCATCTGAACAGTAAAGATAGAAACAAATATTGAATTGCTGCCTTATCTGTTGAACGCTGTCCACCTTATGTAATTAAAAGACTATGTTTACCTGGGGGAGGACAGATTTCAAGGTGCTTGAGTGTATTTTCGTACTTAATTAATGGCAGCTTAGCTCTTGCAAGGGTTCCAGAGGTATAATTGTGGTAAATACTGTATATCCACAGAGTAAGAAGTGGATTGTCTCTCTTCAGATGGTAAATGAGGATAGGATAAATAGTGAAACAGAGGGGAGCTCATTACGATTATTGACCATAGCTGTAGACTGGATTAAATGACATTCCCATAGTTAGCAGAGATGTAATTCTTAGAATTTCAGCTGCATTTTATGACATAGTTGGACCAATTTTTTGATACTGTTGTGGTGATGCAAGAGTTGCTGGGGTGGTTTGAGAAGTTACTGGCCTTTTGTGCACTCTGACGCCGTGGGATCCTACCGTCCCTGCGGCCGGCAGGAGCAGCAGGCTCCCTGTGCCAGTGCAGAGGCTTGGCAGCCGAGCTTCACCATGGCCAGGAGGTTAGGCCGAGCTGCTGGATGTTGCCTCAGCCACCCGAGGCACGTGCACCAGCTCTGCTGCCCTGCCTGGGACGCAGGGAGGGCGGGTGGCAGGAACAAAGGACGAGTAATAAGTGGCTGAAGAACATTGACGTCTTCAACTGCTGCTGGTGGCAGCTCAGACTGCTCTCTGTCCACAGCTCAGTCTTACTCAAGTGATTTGACTCAAAGCAGTACTACTAAGCTAATATGGAGTAGAGAATAAAGTTTAAATTGAGAGGGAACCATCTTGTTTCTCTTCGCCCTTTGTTTAAATGCTAAAAGCTATAATCAATTTTTCTCTCAGTCGTTGTTGCTTTCATGAGAAAACTCAAGTAAGAGTATTTTGGAAGCGGGCCCAGTGTTTCCTTCTCTATGGCAAATATGTAAATTTAAAACCTGACTGAACACTTCTTTCGTTCCATGTCTGAAGGGTTTATGCAACTGAGGATGGACAGAAAAAAAAAAAGGCAGGCGCTTTAATTTTTAAAACAATTTGGCAAAGATCCCCTGACAAGGAGGTGCAAAGTAATAAATTCCTTCATGGTTTATATGATCTATTGTGCTGTCCAGGTTAATTATGAAGCAGAACTATGATAATATGGCCTGGAACTTTTTTTTTTCTTTTCAGCTTGTGTAACTGTCATAATGATGTGAATGTTGGAAGAGAGAGTTATATCTTCTGCATTAGCTGATACACGTTTTTATATAACAATACTATTTGTGTGTGTGCAATACTTGAAGTAAGCTATGTTACTTGAAATTTCAAATTAATTTACTGACCATTTGGTTTCCCCTCTTGTATTGCTGATCTGAGAGTTCTGTATATATTAACCAAAGATAAATGGTACCCTTGAAAGAGAGAGTGATGCATCCTTATCACAAGCAGGAAATACAATGTGATGCTTGTTTGGGGAGAAGGAGCATGTAATGTTGAAGGAAAGGCTGGACATCCATCCTGTTCTTACACCCTAACTGAGATTGCTAGCATGGGAATTATTTTTATATTCCTAGTTATTGTTGTGTGGCAGTTCCTGGCAGATTTCCTGTCGGGAAAGAAAATTCAGAGGAGGAAGCGTTTCCTAGAACTGTAAGAAAGCTCTGTGGGAAAGAGATGTGCAGCAAATGGCTAGAACGTGAGGTGTGCAAAGCATTTTTTTCAAGGTAAAACTTTATGGTCATCCTGACATCTCTTTCCTGTTGGGTCTGGACTGTTTACAAACAGATGTTGACATTTAGAATTCTGTTTTATTATTTTTTTAAAACATAATTATTGCTGTTGTTTTTGTTTTAAATTATAGGTATGAGAAGGTGCCAGTAATTCTAGTTGGTAATAAAGTGGACCTGGAAAGTGAGAGAGAAGTATCATCGAGTGAAGGCAGAGCCTTAGCTGAAGAATGGGGCTGCCCCTTTATGGAGACCTCTGCTAAAAGTAAAACAATGGTGGATGAGCTCTTTGCAGAAATTGTTAGACAAATGAACTATGCAGCACAGCCAGACAAAGATGATCCATGCTGTTCTGCGTGTAATATACAATAGCATTAACAATGACCTAACCTGGACTTCATTTGCAGAAATTTTGTAAGGTGGTAAAACTGTCTACTTCACTTCCTGGTTTGTGGGTCACTTGAAATACATCTGTAGTGAAGTAGCAACATTAACTCAGAGCTGAGCATTGGAAGTCAATCACTGACTCTGAATATAATTGGGTTAAATGACCACATCTCACCCGTTTTTCCCTTTGAGCACCTGCAATTCTGTGGCATAGCCAGCTGATCTACAGGGTTGTTCCAGTCAAGCATACACGTGTTTTCGTGTCAGACGGCAACAACAGCAACTGTTTCGGAAGAAGCTGGAAAACTTTTGGAAATGGGAAAGAAAAGCAGCGGAGAGAACATCTCTGAAGACCGTTCACAACTAGCAGAAGCACGAAAGGAAAAGGAAAGCCAAGTTTTTCAGTGTCTAATTACCACGCTCCAGGATGTGCGCTATCACTCGTGGCCAAGTTTGTTCAGTGAATATGTTGATTTCACCAGAACTTCCAACAGTGTTAGAGGAAGAGGCTACCAGAGACCTACATAGTTTGAATTCTTTTCAAAATTGATGCTATTATTTCTACACTTTATCCCACATCTTGAAATAGAAAACGTTGAATCAGTGTGTGAAGTGAGAAGCAAGATCTGAAAACAAATGACGGGTGAGGAAAGTCTGGCGTTGGAATGTTTTAAATCTTTCATTTTGCTGCTCAGAAATGGAGGATCGCTTCAGGTTTTGGTCTGCAAAAAGCCAAACAAACCCTCTGTTTACAAAGCAGGAAGCATCTTTATTTATCACTTTACTGAACCAGGAGGAAGCAACTGTGATGAAAAAAAAAATTGCTGAGCCTTACTAACAAGGAACACTTTAATAGATTAACTAGTACCATCTTGTAAGGAAAATTAAGCCATGTTGCATCCATATGTTCCCTTCTGCAGAAACCTCGTGGGACAGTATGAACATCCTGCATCTTTAAGTTTGTTAAAGACAACAGTTTTTCTTGCCTTTAAGGGCTACGTTCTCTGGTGTGATCCCTAACTAACCTTTGAAAATCAAGTTTGCTATTTGATAGCTTTAATGTTGAGAACTCTAAATTGAATAACCATGTGAAATTGTTTGGTTCAGAGGTGAAATAGTTATGGTTGTAATTCCTTAGGTGAGTGTGGAAATGGCTTTTTAATTGCCCGACACACTATTCAAAGGTTGCCCCAATTATTGGAGTGTTAAATGGTGGGAGCAAATATTTTATTTTGAAAGGATGCTCGAGCTCTGACTTGCTAGTTTCATAGCAGTGAAGTATTTATCATTTGCATGACTAATGGCACAGAAATACCTATTCCGAAGTCTTACAATCAAAGTATAGAAAAGTTTTCAATCACAATGTTTAGATTTTAATGCTGGAGAGATTGTCTTGAGCTGGATCTTTTATAGGTAAAATTGGCCATAAAAATACAGAGTCACTGAGCCTGTGGTCTAAATAACACCATGCGTTTATTAGTTTTTTCAATCTTGTGCAGTAACAGTGTAGTTCCTTGTGTTTAAATGAGTGAAACGGGGGTGCTGGGGTGTGTGTGTCTGTTGAGTGTGTATGTGTGTGTATATGGCCCTTAGAAATGCTGTAATTGGAGTTAGTTTCGAGAGTTTTGCCTCCATCTGCAGAACTTCCTAAAAAAAAAAAAAAAATAAAAAAAAGCACTCTCATCTGCTACAAAGGAAACTTGAGTACAAAATGCTTTGCAGATTTTCATACATAAATATCCATAACATTTTGAATTGTAGTTTGGTGGATGATAACTAAAGGAAATCATATTAATGGAAGAGAACTGGCCATCTCTGCCCTTAATCTTTCAAGCCCTTTCCAGAAGCAATGTGTCAATGGGCATTAGATGTTGCAGAACATGAAGCCTTACTAGAACGTCAGTGTAGCCCATTTCCCAGCTACCTTGCAGAGCTTTTGTTGCTGTTCTTTGTTCTCTTGGGGAGATAGGCACACCATTTATTTCTGGCATCTGAATGCCCATTTTGGGTGCTCCAAATCGCCCTCCTAGAGGCACCTACCTCTTTCCATTGACGATATAGCAAACTTAGGCTTTTAACTTTGGTCCTCCAAGTCACACAACTTATATGCCTAAACTAGGTGGTATGAATGTTCTCTTACCCCCTGCCCACCCATTCTGTCGGCTGCCATGCTTAAGCAAGATGTGAGATGTTTGAATTAATGGTATTTCAATGTTTAAAAAAGTCTAGATTGGGCAGTGGTTTACTGAGCAGTACAGCCTACCTGTAAAACAGCTTGTCAGTGGGAGATACGCTGCATAAGCACTCAAAAAAGCCCTCCAAAACAAACAAAAGACCCTAAACAAATTTGAAACAGAATTCAAAGTGCATGTTATGCAATGTTATTTACAGAGGTGTTAAAGATGTTACCTCACAGATTTGTTCATCGACCAAGAAAACGGCATGAAGTACAATGTGAACAGCCTAATGTGAAGTTTGTAATATAAAACACATGAGCCTTTATTACAGGAAAAATGACACAGTATATTTTTAACGAAATATTAATGAAAATATCTCCCAGTCTTGTTTCTTCATTGCACTGTTCTAGTTTCAAAAACATAGGCCATATGGAAGCTACCCCACAAGATGGCGGGGAGGGAAGCGTAAATGCTGGGTTTTTTCGTTGTGTAGTTCTGAGGAAGTAGTTATGCACTATTTGTATTTCCACTAATGTGAAGATAGTGGAGCTTGAATCAATGACAGTTGCACTCAACAAGAGATTTTTTTCAAATTATAGGGGCAGCAGAAAGGGAGGTGAGTGGGCCACATGGCGGCCGCGTGGCCACCCTGCAGGAATCATCGGTCTTGGGTCACTCTTTCATTTGTACCCTGGCAGGCCTACCTACTATATTATCTGAAAGTTTCTTGCAACATGCCTTAAAATATTATGATTTGTTCCAAAGACCCGCTTTTCCTTTGGCTGTTCTTGTAGAGCTTTGTACTTTTCTACAAAGACAGCATTTTTCCAGTTTTGTTGTTTTGTTTTGTTTTTCTTGTTATGTTTTATTTTTTTAAAATGTTGCAACTTTTATTCTTTTAAGCTATGATAGCAAGAGCAACTGTTTCCTCTTTACCTTAACATGCACACACAAACTAGTCAAAACAAACAAACCAGAATCAGATCAAGAGTATTAAACATAATTGCATTGGGTTTTGTTTTGCTTTTTTCCTCTTGTGTCCATCCCCCTGCCCACCCCTTCTGAGCATCAAGAAAGTTTTGGTGACATTTTCTGTTCTGGTTCCAGCCTCTCCCTAACCCCAGTGCTACAGTTGCCATTATTTTTCTGTGGGAAAACTACTGGTATTTGCTTTCCTGTATAGAATGTTGCCTAAAGATGTCAGCCATCTGGTTGGGGGGTTTTGTGCATGTTTGTTTTTTTAAATTTATTTTATTTTTTTTACACCAGTGTGCTGTCAAAGCACTGGTTAGGCTTTAATTGTGAAACTCCGCAACAAAAGCAAATGTTTGACAACTGCAGGAGGCTTTTATCTGCATTGTTGTGCATCTGTTAATTCTTGATCAGGGTTTGAAGAAAGACTGAAGTGGTTTCTGGAATCAGGCTTAATGCTGTTGATTTGGAGTTTCCTTGGGGTGAATTAATGTATTTCGCAGTTAATTGTTGAGCTCTAATACAACTGGCAACTTGAAATGGGGCAACAGTTTGTTTTGTAACAATGTCAGTTGTTTAAACCTTGATGTTTCAAATAAAACAAGAATTGTACATAGAACTCAATGCAAACTCAGCAGTTGTATTTGGAGTTAAATTATTTTAACAAATAAATTTATTTAATGAAATTTCCTTCGCATTCTCTGGACTGTCTATTTCAATTTGATAAAAAATTGCATCTAAAGCTGACGAAGGCTACACAGTAATTTGAAACAACACTCAGCTATTTGAGGTTCAGCCAAGTATTTCATGCCAAAATGTTCTTCTGGTACAAATTAAATAGCAATAAGTAAAAAGCAAATATACTTTATTTTTTATGGATGGATGCATGTTGTGATTTAAGTTACAAGGTTGATAAGGAACCAAGCAAAGGGGGGGTTGTTTACTTTTCTAAGGATATACGTTGACAGCAATCAGTAAGACTCAGTGTTTGATAAGCTATGGCTCTTGCTATGGCAGGAGAAGAGTGCTTGTTGTCAAATGCAGTGATGTACAAACTTGGTCAATATATGATGCAGTTAATACTCAGAACTGCCTCTATAACATTGAGATTGCAAAGGCTTTAAAAAAAAATTGTTTGTTATATCAGCTGTTCGATTGATGAGCGTTCCGCACGCTTTCAGCCCCATACAAAAGGAGTTAGTGTTAGAAAGAGCTGCAAATACAATTAGTGTTGCAGAGATTTATAAATGAACAGTTGAGCTAATGCTAACAGGATTATTCTAGCTAATTGGCACTGATCAGCAGTTACACTTTAGTCATGCCAGTATCACTAAAATAACCCTGGTTTCAGTAATGATGGGTGCTTGGTGGTCTCTTGTTTTCATGTCATGCATGCCATAAGGAACAAGAAGCCTGAGGCTGGTGCATCTTAAAAGCTTCTGCTTCTGTGGGTAATATAGAAGGCTGACACATACTGTTAATTTTATGGTTTCAATTTTCCCATTCATTCTGTAAATCAGTTGCAGGGGAACTTTTGCTGCTACCTTCTTGCAGTCCGTTAATTTAATAATATCCTTTTTTTTTTCAACCTGAGAAGATACCTATGCAGGGACCACAGGAATTCCTTGGGCTGTTCTGAACAGTTAAAAAAAAATACCCATGTGTGACATGCTCTTCTCAAATAATTGAACAACTAGAAAACTTTGAATATTGTACTTTTAACAAATGCTTTCTCTGCCCCTCTCCCCTTTATTTTTTTATAGTTGGAAACTGCAGGAAACTTGTTCACTGTCTGAGAAAGCTTTGGTTAAATATTTTGATTGGAAATAAATATCTTGTTTTCAATCCTCCACAGGTATCGGTCTTACTGGATCACCAGCCGTTGGTCACTGCTTCTGTTGCTCAACCAGGGAGTCACTGGACTACCTCTTTCATCCTAAGCTGCCTCCAGTAGCATTCTCTCCCTTGCTGTTTACCTGTTGCTTTGTGCTTTCTTCTCCTTCTGAACAGCAGCCTTTTGTGGAAGCAGAAAGAATTACTCTGAAATTGCTGTTGTCATTGCTCTGTCTGGTTCACACGAGTGTATTGGGTATGTAGTCGTGTCTTCCTTTCACAGCCACTAACTTGATCACTCTCTTTTAACAAACATAAATTTTCAGCTTCTGCTGGCTCTGTTTGGATTCCCTAGTGCCCTGGTCATCTTATACATAATTCTTATGTTGCCATAAAACCTGCAGAAAGATTTGTTCTGTTTTTTAGCACTAACTGCAGTCATGGAATGTGCAGACATTTTGAGCTGCAGGTTTCTCATCTCTTCATAGGGAGGTCAGTTAACGCATGTGTGAATACATCCGGATTTTGACTCTGGTTGTTACTAATCTGGGCTTTGTTTGTCTGATGGTTGACACAACATGTTTTTCTCACCTTTCTCACATTAGAGGTAAAAAATGTCGAGTTAGTTTAACATTTAAAATGTCTTTATTCTTCTGCCTCAGCTTCTTTTATTACTCTCATCATGTGGTCTTTTAATATTTTCAAATGGCACTTTTTCTTGAAAAGCGACCACAAAAGCACCATCTCAGTAGCTGGGCTGCCTGGCTGTATTGAGTTGGATGTGCAGCAGCGTTATTAGATTTGGTGCCTATTTGCCTAGCAGAACCAGCCCAGCTGGGAGGCAGGAGCTGGCGCTGTCCCCGCAGCGGTGCCCGGGCAGCGGCTGCCTGTGCAGGCCGCACTGGGAGCGGGTGGGAGAGGAGCCACGCTGCTCTGAACCAGGCACCACGCGACGCTGGGACTGCCAACTGCAAATCTTCATCCCACTCGAGTGGAGCCGTTTCTCTGTGTCCTTTCAAGCACGCACGCTTTGGTTTGACTGGAATATGAAATCGTTTGGGGAGCACTGAGAATTTATTTCAGACTTTTCACGGTGCAGTGACCACATAACATGCCTGCCTGTCGTCTTGGGAGTGTCTGCAAGGTCAGGCAGCCATGTAGGAATCTTGTTGGAGAATGGAAGAGTGGTTAGCTGGCAGGAGTGGAGGGAAATGGAGGTGGATCTAGGTAGACCAGTGGAAATATAAAACTGAAAGATTGTTCAAGAAAAATATGTGGGCAGGCTGAGACTCAGAGTGTTACACTGAATGGGAGAAATACAGCATTTATCACAGAAAAAGATTAAGAGCATTCCTACATAAAAATGCTTAATAGCTAGTTAGTAGGTAAATCAGAGAACTGGATCTTACTAGTAAACTTCTGCAAGACATTTAGTTTGAAGAAGTACAAAGCTACTTCTTCAGTTATTGAAGAGAAAGGTTCTGAATAATTGGTTTGTTTTTTTTTTCATCTTTTAGAAACTGTACCGTTCAATAACCAAAAGCTGTTATCCCCAAATACTTGGGAACATGGCATTTTAGACTTCCAGTTGTACAACACAGTGTAGAAAAACAAAACCTGCTTTCATCCTACAGCTGAGCACATACTCTGGATGACAGCTCTTTTGGTTGTTGTATGTGCTTCTTTTTACTGTTCACCCTCTATTCTTGCAGATGGAATAGAGAATTGAACTGAATAAAGGTCACTTGGCACTTCCCAAGATAAGACGAAGTGATCAGTTTCTTTATTGTTTTCCAAACTATCTAGCAGAGCTCCAGTTTTCTCAGGGTGATCTTTGTTCCAGATTTGAGGGGAGCTGGCTGTTCTCTTTTCTTTTTAATGGTTCAACTGTTTCTAAGGATAGACCAAAGGAAAATGCATCATTCTGCATGTGCTAGATTCTGGAAAACATTGTGTTAAGACATGGCACCTTTCTAGTTTGAACCATTGGGAAATTGCACTAAAGGCCCACTATCTCAGGACACTCATCTAAACTTGGCCAAGTTGTAAGCCTCTGAAGAAGTGGTTTAGCTGGTATGAAGAGGGCTAGAAGCCTGCATCCAAACTCTTCAGCTGCCAGTGGATATGCTTTCAGCCATTTGTAGTTCATATGGAGTAACTGCTGGGTGCAGTCCTTGTGCACACACACACACACA